>NW_009617348.1:0-10994 GCF_000690535.1 Cariama cristata | reverse complement strand
CCTGCAACCGCAGCCCTGGTGCTGCGTCGCCCACCGGCTCTCGCCTCTGCTCCAGCACACCTTGCAGAAGGCCATAAATCAGCCCACTGCCCATTTTATTAACGGTCCTGTTTATGTTCGGTCGCTCCTGGGCAGAGATGTTCATTGCAAGGACCTGGGAGTAGCTCCGATGCACTGCAGAGACAGTCCAGGCGCTGCATCTTCTACCCCGCCACCGCGCTCCATTTTCCACCGATGGCTCCATCAAAAAAAGTATTTATCACAGGTCTTGGGTATCAAAAAGCTAATTTGCAGCCCCACTACAGAAAGTGGGTCAAAAACTTCACAAAGGAAGCATCTATAAGCCACCCACCGTAATGGTGATGCAGAAGACCCGCTCTTACAGAAGTCACAGCCAAAACCACAGCCAAGGCAGTCAGCGGCGAGGAAGCTGAAGAAAGCTATCTCCAGCCCAGAGTACCCTACCCTCATCCTACCCCAGCGCCAGTTATTCGCACTGCTGATTGTGTCTAAAATACATTTCAACAGCTTAGCTCGGGAAGCCTGCAGAGACATGCAGTGCAAAGCGTGGATTACCAGGGAAGAAGATTATCCTTCTGGTGCAGGAGAAGGTGGAATCCCAATTCCAGCCTCAAAAGCAGCTCAGGCTTTTAGAAACAACTACGTCCATCGACGCCCGCCACAGACACCAGAAATATCTGTTAATGCATTTCATTAAGAGTTTTTTTACGTCATCTTGTCCCCATTCCCCTCCACCACCACTTCCATAGCGGGGTTCAGGGCACAGGCGAGCCCTCACGGTTGGGCAAGATACACAGAACCATTTTTGAAGCCTGTCTGGCCATGAGTTGGGACAAGACAGGCTTAAACAAACAAGGCAGATCCCAAATTTGTCAGTTCCAGTTTACAGTCAGCAATGCTTCTGGACCCAGTTGCTCGAGAAGGATGACACCCCAAAGCAGGTTTGAAGCAACTGCGCTCGGGACCACTGTATCGAGTTCAAAACTGGGAGATAAGCCAAATGCAAAGAGTTACGCAGCTGTTTTAAAGTCCTGGATGATGGGACGCTTTGCAGTAAGTGGATAAGTATCCTGTCTGTTTTACATGGAGGGAAAAAGAGGCTCAGAGACAGTCTGAAGAGTGGAGCACGGAACCCAAAACCATTAACTGCACTTAAAAAAAAAGAAAACCACACAGCTCTGTTTCAAGGTTCACTCCACCTTTACACATTTCAGCAGCACAGAAGCATTGGTTAGGAGTGTGAAAAACATCACTCTTAGCCCAGACAAAGCTCTTGCAGAAAAGACGCTAATATCGATGCAATGTAACTTGCAAAAAAAAAGTCCTTTTACTGCTGTAGCCTGTTTCTTTGAGGGATAAGATCATTCAATAGACTCTTTTGATGCTGTGTCACCATTACGACAGCTTGTCATGGAAGCTTAGCTTGCAAATTGTTTCTGGCACAGGCAAGTGCTTAGCCAAGTACACCCTTACACTCATGGCCACTCTGGATCCCTCTGACACCATCTCCATCCCCTTACAGCCCAGGTCATGGCCCCACAGCATGACCATGGCTGAAGCACAGAGCACAGCAAGTTCTGAGCACCAAGAGCAGTCACCAAATAAGGAGGCAGCTCTTTGACACACTCCTTTCACCCTCAGTCCTAGCCAATCTTTCAGCAAGTCCAGCACCTAGATTGTGTTAGGGACTGTGTAATGAACTCAAGCTCCTTTCGTGCAAAGTCCTGGGCTGAGCAATGGTGCTCTTTTTTTTGCAAATGAAAGCATCCCTAGTACAAACAAGACTTCAAAGGCAAGCAGCCCCTTATGTGCTACTCAAAGGTGAGTAACCAATTTCAAAGCCCCCGGGAGAGCTCAAAGGCTACCACTGTTGAGCACAGGAGAAGTAGCTAACACTTCAGGACCGGCACTTCAAACAAGAACTGCCCTATGCTGGGCCTGCCTGTCGACAGGGAAGGGTTTCTGAACAGCCAGCACTGCGTTTCACAGTGCCTACTTGGAAGAAAAACAAGAGCGGAGAGCTTTACAAGCCTGTATCCTTGAATCCATTGACACTGCCATAAAGTTACTCTCTCCCTCTTTCAGAAACTCCTCCATCTGCCTGCTCTCAAGCCATTTGTTAATGTTGTGACTCTCTATTACTATGCAACCTCCAATAATCTACTTTCTTCCAGAGAAAGGAGTCTCTCTGGATCCATGATGGGGGAAATTTCAGCCTAACTATGCAAAGTGTTTGGGAGATGCAGAAATTAAAGAACCATCACTGTAAGGAAAGAATGTCATTGTTCAAACTCCACCAGGTAAGAAATCTCCTATTAGTTGTTAAATCACATTATCCTTCTTGACCAATTGTGAATTTTAACACTGTATTTGGGAGAACAAGCAGGACTGACTTTTATTGCTCTTGACTTCGAAACACTGAATACACCAGCAGTTCATAGACTTTTCTATAGTACGATTTTCAATCAGAGTTTCCCCACAGTAACTAACAACAGTGCTGGTCTCCTGGGACACTAGCAAAATTACAAGGCTTACTGCGGTTTCCACAGCTCTAATTCATACGGTGCTTAATCTGCTTGAGCCTGTTGGAAAGTCATCATCACTAGAGCTACTGAAATCATTAGTGACAACGGAACCAAGTCAGCATTTACAACAGCACAGTTTGGGGACTTTTAAGCAAATAATCCTAAATGAACACACAGTCCTCACACAGGAGAGGTGAGAAACATCCCTGGTAATCTGCAAGAGGCTGGGCTTTGTGGCTAAGGCTAAGATTTGGCCTCAAAGGATCAGGATTCAATTTCTAGGTCTGCCTCAGACTTCCTGTGGGAGTTTGGAGCCATGTCTGTATAGGAAAAGCATGTCCCATTCCCCTCACACCTTTTTTTTTTTTTTTTTTTTAAAAGCCTGAAGTTCCTCTGGCCTGGGTCTACTTTATTACATGTCTGTCTAGTGCTCAACAAAGCAAGGTAGAGATGGGATGCTCCTGCAGACTATGGTCATACCAATATTTTTGAAGACAGATCCACTGCTGGTTACAACAGCCGCAGGCCTGAGCTGTGTTTTCCTTGCACAACATGCAGACGTGCTCAGGGCAAGGCTAAGCAGCACTGTGGTGAAAGGAAATAGTGGGAGGTTGTTCTGAATTCCAGTGGCCACCCTTTGGTGGGTACAGCCTCAGCAGAGCCCGCAGGATTTCGGGCACGGGGACCAGCCCACACCTGGAGCTGGAAACCAGAGCAGAGAGCACACCACAACCCTGCTATGCATGTACAGGAGCCCTCAGAAACTTCCAGCTCTGCGGAGGCAGGTACCTCAGACACAAACAGAAGCCTGAAGTGACTGAAACTGGGCTTGGTGCTAGTTATTTATTCAGACCTTAGCTGTCATCACTCAGCACTAATAGCAGGGCTCCCTTCTGCTAAGCACTGTTTGAGCGCCATGTAAGAACCACTCCTTGCCCCAAACATCAAGACAAGAGACATTTTTAAAAAGCCAAAGACTATCTAGTACATGGCATTTGCTTTTACTCACAGAGAAAATTGTACCAAGGCTGATCAAGCAACTACTCCCTAAGACCTGATCAACAGGAAGCAAAACACCTACTCAAATTTGCCAGGCCAACAAAATGCTGACCACCACTTTCTCAGCTGGAAATGGAAGTGATGCCCTGCAGTCGCTTTCCACTAGACACAAAGGACAATTAAATAGTATACAAGTCATTTTACAGGCACTTGCAGACCCTTGATGATGCAAAAGCATACAGTGGTCCAACCTGGCCTGACTCCCAACCTTCACTCCAACTGTTCAGCCCTCCTGAAACAAAGGAGGTGATACACCACAGGCAGTACCAAGCACACAGCTAGTGAAACAGATGGTACACTTTGGAGGAGGCCTCTTTCCACTGTGTCTGTGGATGCCTTTCTCCGCCAGTCCTCCCAGCACCACAGTGAACAACAGCTCTGACCAGAAAGCAGCAAATGCACCACCTGCAACACCCCTGACCTCGGCCATCTTACCATCCCAGCCAGGTCTTTGGCAAAACACTACATGCGTCACAGCCCATTGCAGAACAGCAGACCACAAGCAAAAGGGGGTTGTCAGTCTATATGTGTACGGCTTATCCAGCACAGCAGGGACAGAGTAAAACCTGCTTACAAGTCTCTGCAGCCAGGTTAGCTAAGTCCCACGTGCCTTCTCAGAATACTCAGCTCATCTGAAGGAGGTGAAGAACAAGATGGAAGGCAAGACCTCAGCAGCTCTAAAAGACCATCCAGGTAAGCAGCGTACAACTGCTCAGGGGAAGCAAGAACCATTTAAACCCACTAGGCAAATGACCTGGTTTGTGTTATTTATGCTGACTGCACCCCAGCTGTTAGCACATCATCGCTCCCTCCCTGCCATGGAGAGGTCTTCCTGCTGTCTTTCACAGTAAAGACAGGACATTATGTAGGGGTGGATAGAAGGGTAGATCTTTTTGGCAATCTTGTCTCAAGATTGGCAAGAAGGATCACAGTTGTGCATGGACAGAGTTGCAGGCTACGAAACCAAACACGTTCAATTGTTTTATGCTTTTATATCCACCATACTTCAAGAACTAAAGGCAAATGGTGCTGCAGTCCACCAGCGGAAAAACTTTCGCTTTGATATGCCCTGTGGCTATAAGACACATTTAACACTCACGTTCGGCTCCAATTCAGGCCAGGGGAGCTAGCCAGATCACTCTCTAATTTCAGGACAAGGCATAACATTCATAGAGCGAAGAATGGAGTGAGGAAAACCTGTGCGTGAAACTGTTAACAAACACAGGGTCATCTTGAGCACCATGTATTTGAGGATGGAGTGGAGGGGACCAGAGCAGCCCAGTAGGGAAGGATTCAGGCCCTGAGCTATGACACTCTCAGTTGTTCCACTGACTCTATCCCCAGGTACAGACATGCCACTGAAATGCAGGTCTGGCTCCGGAGAAGCTAACCAGCCCTTGTCTTCTGCTTTAAGGGACACCGTTATAAGCCTGACCAGAGACAGACATGAAATCCCTTCTATCTCTGGACAGTAGCCCCTAAGCTATTGAAGCAATTGGGTGTGTTTAGACTGAGCGATGCAGAGCTGTAAGAAAGATCCCTAGCTCTCAACCAGGGCAAAGCAACATTCACGGATGTTGAAGCAGAACAGACACAGCAGCAGGCGGCCAGATTAGGGTTAGATGCATCCTCTCAGCTGTGCCACTGGCTGCACTGCTTGCAGAGCTGGTGGAGCTGAGCCCTTCTCAGACTCCAGTGGAGTGGAGAAGGGGAATAGGGCAATACTGCGCTGAACAGCTCCTCAAAAGCATCGTCATTATGTAAAAGACCCTTCCAAATCCTGCCAAGACAAAAGCTTATGACAGCATCAGACAGGTTGCTCCTCTCTACCTCACCCACGCAGCCAGGCTGCTCAGCCCCGCATCCAGCTCCCCGGGAAATGCTGCCCACAAGGAACCCAGCAGGCTCTGCTGCTGCAGGACCAAGTTGTTCCCAAAGACTTAGCAAGAATCCCACTGCGCAACAAGCCTCAGCTGCACCTTGAACAATTTAATAAGAGGTGATGATTTTTGAAGCATTTAATATCGGTGAATCAAACTTGTGTGGTTTTTGGTTCTGTTCCAGTTCAGGTTCAGCAATTCTCAGCTGATCCAGTTAAGACTGGTTAAGATCCGGTTAAGTAGTGGTCTAAACTCATTCATGTTGGAAGCTACAATATTTTCAAACAAAAAAGACTGTGTACTGAAGGCAGGAAGCTACAGCCAGGCCAGAAACATTACTTCATTCTCGCATGTCCAGGAGAGCTTGCGGTCCGAGCAGAGCCCTGCAGCTTCTCAGGGGATTGAGGAGCTCGACAACTGCATTGGGAATGCGAGGGGCATGACAAGGCATGAGGGGTCTCAAGCTTCCATGGATCTGCTTCCCTCTTAAATCTGTCCCTGCTCACTGGCAGGACACATTGGTACACGTAGGCTTTTCTGCTGCCCTAACCAAGGAGCTACCATCAGGCTGACGGGAATCCAGAGGCTGTCAGTAAGAACAGACCATGCCTCACCAAAGGAGGACAGGAGACCCCATCCCACTAGGAGCAATTTAGTCAGGGTTCATTTTCAGAACAAAAGCTCTCAAAAAGGTCTTGCCGAGCCACCCAGTCCAACCCAGCATCATGGAGCGGGAACAGGCGCTGCAGCTGCACATGCTCGCACGAACACTTGGCGGGGGGGGGGACACCACAGTACAACAGTCCCCACGCCGAATGACTTCATCAGGTTCTAGACAAAAGCACTCTTTTAAACTGGCAACTTGAAATATTTCTGCCTGAGAAAAAACAGGAGAGATCAAAGAAATAAGCAGCAAATTCCAAACATGTTTCATAGACTCACCAGCTTACCCTGTTAGAGAAAAGCCTGTAGCAGCTTTTGTAGCGATTTGTTCCTACGCTGACGTTCATAATCTGGTTTGACGGAGGATACCCACACGCACACAAAAAAAAGGCACAGCTACATCAGTTAAAAAGATGCTTATAGTTACAAGAGAAGAGTTTAACAATACGAACAGCGCCTGCAGGAACTGTACCTGCTCAGGTACATTACTTCTGCGAGCAGAGAGAGATTTGTGTAGCCAAGTTTCAGGGTACTACAGCAACCAGGACATTTTAGCAATGGGATATGCTCAACCCTCAGCTTCCCCACTGTCCTGCTAGTGCCGCTCATTCAGGGCAATCGATGCTGTTTCAAAGGCACACAGTGCCCAGTTTTTAACTCCGTGTCTCTACTGGAATCACAAGCACAGTGACCAGATGCACGGCTGGGTTTCTGGTAGGGCTAGTAATCCTCTAGAAATTGAACACAGGCCAACCAATTTATCTGAGGAAATTTTAGCTTCCAGCCACCACACTGATATGTTACAAACCCAACAACCAACAGGCCTAGACTTAAAGTCACTGTACTCTAGGTCTATATTGGTTCAACACAAAAAAGATCTGGAGAGGACAGAAAAAGGGGATTCAAGCCATGAACATCAGAAGACAAGGAAGTCTAAACACAGAGCTAATCAGGCAGCAACAAAAATCAGGACTCCCACAAAACAAAAGTTGTTTTCAAAAAGCAGCAACAAAACCAAACACTACATCCAATTTGTCAACAAGCTTTACTTAAAGAGCTCCTGTTCCTTCCCCTTATTTTATCTTTTTTTTTAAATAGCCATGATTATGTATTGGTTCCTTATTTTTACTCCTTTAGAGATCTCTTGGAGCTGTACAGAAAAACCGTGCATTAATTACAGGCAAGAAATATGTCTTAATAAAAGTCACAAAACAAGTTCTCTCTTGTACAGCTCCCAAGTAACACATCGCATGTCCTGCACAGCCGTCATGCAAAATATCTCCACTTACCCACACTCCCCCTTCCAGAGCAAGGCACAAACAGGTCTCTGCGGAGCCAGCCTCCCACAGCCTGCCCACGTCCAGCCCAGCATTACACGGCTGCTTCACCGAAAGGAGCCAATTTTCACAGGGCTTCTCTTCCGCATGACAAACTGCCCAAGGGCTCTGTCCCTAACCGCCAAGACAGCCTGGCAGGCCTCACACCGCCAAAGGGTTATTTGGGAATGAGCAGGGACACTTTCCACTGGAAGGGAAAAAAATCAGAACTCATGGAAGTCAAGGCAGTGCCAGTAAGGGTGCTTGTCCATCTTAAATGGAGCAGCTGGTTGCAATAAAATCTTAAGAGACTCAGAGGAACCACAGGACTATTGAGGGCTTGCTCTTCACCTACATCTGTATGTACAAAGCAGTGTAATATCACCTTTCAGGCATTAATCTAGGGCAACATTCCCGCCTCATCCTATGTAACCACATAGCATTCAGCAGAGATGACCAGCCAAAGCTACCAGCTTCGCAGGCCCTTCCATACTTCCATGTGACTAGAGTCACAGGCATCTCCTGGAGCAGTCATTTTTCAAAAAGTCTAAGAGACAAAGATACCTGAAAAAACCCTCCCTGCAGGTCAGCAAAGATCCTTCAGGAGCGATGTGTATGATGCTCAATTTTGGCCCCAAGGGATTTACACTCACACCGAAGAGCAGACTGAGAGGATCTGTTTCCTGGTATTTTACAAAAGCAGAGCTGCTGCTCACCTTGGAAGGCAGAGGAGCACACACATAACAGAGGCAGCATCTCCACAGACAGCCAGTGTATGTCGGATCTTTGGTAAGGAGCCCACTCCTTTTTGCTTTGCCCACTCCAGCAGGCAGGCCATAACTCATTTCAAGGAAATTCAGAGCAGATTGCTTTAGGAAACCAACACAAGCGCCTAACTCCTCATCATGACAAATTGCTTCTATCAGCAAACTCCCCAGCAGTTCTTTTCCATCTCACTGATTAACTGCTCTTACTAATAAGATACACAAAATCCAGCCCTCAAACCCTAATTCGAAGGTATGGAATGAATCCGTGATATCCCCAGGGGACCCATCAGCCCTGGCTGAACACTGGAAGATAGCAGAAGGGATAAAATGGAGCTCATCCAAAAGGCACCTGCAAGGAAAACAAAACAAGACGGGTACCAGAGAATACCTGGGGTATGTAGCAGCAGGTCCCAGCTCTGAAAAGGAGTGTTCAGCCCTCAGCTCCTATTCATGGAGCCAGAATCGAATGCCCACTGTACATGGTGGTACAGGTGGTTTTTGGCTCTTTCGACAGAGGTCTCTGCAGAATACAGATCAACAAACTGCTCTTCAGCATCAGCTACAAAGCACATTTCACTGGCAGTCCTCCACAGGTTGCATTAAATGCAGCACATGCACACACCAAGGTCACGCACAAACACCAAGGACTCTCCTCTGGAGAACTCTGAAGAAGCTGACCAGGTTTTTCTCTTGCTGGGCAAGAGAAGAATATTGTGTTTCTTGGTATCAAACAGCTATCTTGGGGAAACTCCAACCCGAACCATAGCTCTGAGAACAGGATTTCATGCTGGGGACAGGCCATTTAGGTAAGGTGTCATTTACTTCCCCTGAAGCTTTACACACACACTCTTCACTCCAAGAGATAAATTTTGAAGCATTACTGTTTTGAGACAAACGAATGTACTGCAGTCATGGATTACAAGCATTTCTTATTTATTAGTGAGTCTTCACAAGGGTGGAGGGATTAAGCTTTCTATTTATGGAGTGCGCGAGCTACGCAAAGGCCAAGTGATTTGCCCAGGGTTACAAGTGAATCAGTGGCAGGGACCGAACGAGGTGCCCTGACTCAGAGGTGCCTGCTGTCAGCACAAGGCAATGCCACCCAACTCCTGTTCTCCCTGCAGCCAGGGTTAACTCATCCTCCTCTCCTCATGACACCAGTCAATTCCCAGTGAGCGACTGTCTGCCAGGAATTCTCCACAACGCCAAGAAGAATGATGGATTTTTCAGGTAGAAGCAATTATAGCCCAGACAAGACACCCCCAAGGGAAGGGAGTCTGAGGCACACAGAGGAGGAACACGGAGGAAAGCACATCCAGGCCTGTGGAACGCAGACTCCATCTGAACAGTCACCTCCGAGACACGTCTCGCATCCTCCATCTTTCAGACCATCCTGCCCTTCCCCACGTGCTCACAGAACACTCCTTGCAGGGCTGAGAGCAATTGCTTACATAGAGGAACAGGTCTTTGTGTATTGTTAGCTGCCAGTAACACAGGTTAGCGGCTGGAAACATGGAGGAAGAGGCAGCATTATATTTCTCCTGTCAGTCATCTGTAACAACTCCACACATCACAGTGCAGGAAATCCCAAAAGCTTTCCGATACAGACTGGGTACATACCACCCAAGCAAAAAGAGTGTGTTTCAGAAGAGGGACCCGGGCTTTAGCAAGGACCTGCAGCACAGTAAAGATCCCAACTAAAAGACAGATTATAGTCACATATCAGTCGGTCTGCATCACTCTACAGCTATGCCAGCTCTCCCAAAGCAGTATTTAGTACAGATGGGACCTTAGGCCACAAAGTTAAAGCATGCTGGCCACACCACACAGCACTCACCTTGCTGCCTATATCTTCACGCTTGTTCCCAGGCTTGCTTCTCCTCAGCTTAATGGAAGGGGAGCGAAGTAGATTTTTGATCCGACTTGTTATTGTAGATCCTTCGACCGACATCATCTCCAGGTGCCAAGAGGGTATTCACCCCACTCGCAAACTGTGCCTGGGGAACGAGCCCAGGTTTGAGGCAGAAATACCGACGTGCTCAGCTTTCCTTACACTCGTTCACATATCTCTCAGCGATTCTGCTCAGGAACTCCGCTCCTGTTACACTGCAAAGCTATTCACAGAGGCTGGCAGACTTTCCTTTTGCAGATTCCAGAGGATCAAATCAGCAGTAATCTAAACTGAAAGATGCACCCATGGGTCAATATGACATTTGCAACAAATTCTAGACTCATTCTTTACAAGAAATGCCACATGCAAGAGTTTAGGATAAGGACGGATGAAGTATTACTTATTCTCAAAGGCTTCCACAAAAATTATCATCCTTTTAGTATCGATTAGCACATCTGAACCAATTCCCAAATCTAAAATTTAGATGTTTTACACTTCAGTACCATCTTATGACAAAGACAAAAATTCCCACCGTTGGAGTTCATTAACAGGGTCCATCCAGCCCCTTCCTTTTGCTCCCTACACATCCATTCCACCTTAGGCTTGGAAAAGCACGACGCTGTACTTGATTATTCAACGCCAAGTCGCAGAAGCACACCGACAATAAACGCGAGGGAGTTTTTAACTCTCACAAATTTAGCTCTGCTTTAAGTAGACACATACACATAGTGGGTGATATCTGATAATAAAGGCATATAATATTTCACATCCCCGCACTATTCCCTATCTATAAAGGGGATCGAGGAGGAACTGTAACTGCTGCCAACGACCACAGAGCCCCGGCCAAAAGCTTCACCTTTCCCGAAGCCCCG
>NW_009617347.1:6865-15995 GCF_000690535.1 Cariama cristata | reverse complement strand
ATCTAGGAAAAAAGGAAAACACTCCAAAAATAAAGGCATTGTTCCCTCCAGCCCCAGCAGTGCCACCGAGTCCTCTGGCGGGTGGGCAGAGGCCGAAGAGCAGCAGAACGCGCAGAGGCGACGTCTCTAATGCCAGGGGACTTTTTCTCTCGATTCCGAAACCTGCTGGTGTCGTCCAGCACCGCGGTGCGAGGGAGCCGTCCCATCCCGGCGGGGTTTAACCAAAGGTGGGGGGAGAACCTGCCGTAGCAGCCTTGTCAGTTTAGGAGATCTCCCTTTCTTTTGGGATGGATAAAACTCTCTCAGCATAACACAGGGCGCTTTATGGCAGGGCCGAGGGCCAGTTGCCACGCATATTTAACAGATCAGGGAACCTCTGAGAAGGATGTTGTAAAGAAGATTTTTAACCTATTTCCCATTTACGTTTTGGCAACAGCTGTAATATTTGCAGAGCAATAGAGTAGATTTTAACATGTGTGACCTAAAAGCTTTGGAATTCATGACTTTCCTTTGAGGAAAGCTCTGCTAAATTGCAGGAAAGGCATCTCTTTTACTCTCTCAGTGGTGTTAGCAACAACGTTAATGCAATAACGTCTCCCGAACCCTGAAGTCGTAGCCTACGGGCAGCGCGTCCTCAGGTATAAGCCCTTAGGACAAAGGATCCTAAGCCTCCGTACAACACTGCAATCACAATTATTTTTCCTCAGCGAGAGCTGAGATGTTTCATACAATCTGGTTTACTTAAGATTGTGTTTTCAATAACTACGAGCTCTGCCTGGGCAGTCGGAGGTAGTTATTTGTGTGCGGCTGCTTCCGTAGGGGCACGGATTGAACAATACGCTCACTTGTAAGAGCAGCACGTACTGAGCAATTGCATTCGTGGGATGCCTCTTTCCTGGCTCTGCCTACGGCTCTCCTGAGATTTTCCCTCTCGGGCCGTCACTGTCTATCGCTGATCATTCCTCTGTCCCTCCCATCTTACTCCATGAATTCTTACAACTGTCATTTAAAAATGACACCGACCAAGCTTCTCATCCCTCTCCTCAAACTCTCCTGCACCAGGATCATCCCATTCCCCCCACTCGACTGTAACAGGCTTCATCGAGATGTGCAGACAGAGGATGGTTAGAAAACACTCGCTATCCCAGTGCCACCTAAACAGCCACTGCATTTTAAGCCTGAATTATTTTATTTTTTTCCCTCATAAGCACTAGGCAGTCTTTACAGAGCGTGGTGTGCACAGCATCACTCGAGGGTCCGTTTTACATCATTAAACATGAAAAAGGGAAAAGCAAATCCTGCTGCTATGTGCTGGCAGATATTTTTTCTTTGAGATGCACTAACAATTATCAACAAGCAGTGATAATGGCAAAAAGAGTTACGTATGCTTCTGTCCTTTTTACAGGGAGAAAAATAAAATGGGTCTATTGGCTCTTCCTGCGCTTATTTTCACGTGTTCTTCCCCTGTCCTACTGACTTCTAAGAATTAGCAGCACGTTGACATCTAGCTTTGCTGTACAGACAAGCCTTCGCTTTGTGTTCTGTTTTAGAGGAAGATGGAGGCCTAATTGCTCAGCCAGCTTTGCTATTTCATTTCACTACAGAGTATACGAGGAGGAGGTTTGGCCAAAGAAGACGAAGTTGAGCCTAAACACAGCTTCTAGAGAGGGTAACTAGGATGTTGCTCTTGGTTCTGTTGTATGTTTATTTATATGTTATTTGGTGATAATGGAAAACAAATGTTAGGAATCTATTCAGTTCTTAAAGTTTTATAGACTTATTGTCTTTATTTTCAACTGTGCAACCGTCTCTCAGCCTCCCTCTCCCTCAGACACATGGAAGTGCAGTCGGTGACCGGCGTCAGCTGCGCTCTTACTCATCCTGGCTGGAACAATGACATTCCACACTACGTTATACAACTCCCCGGTACTCCCTGCCTCATCGCCCCGGACCCTTCGGCTCCCCGCATCCCAGATCGCTCCGGCGGCCAGCGGGGCAGACTTCCACGTTATTGTCCCTGGAGGGCCGGGTCCAGGATTCGCCGTTGCCAACGAAAGAGGATACGATCTTTGCCTCAAGGAGTAGACACGATATATGAAAGGCACCTTCTCAGAAAGCCCAGCGCCTGCTTTGCCCCTTGTATCGGTAACAGTCCCTCCACACCAGCCCACGCAGAAACCGGGAGGAGACGGGAGCTGCACCGTCCGGCTAACGCTTGGCTTGAGTAGAGGACCAGGAGGAGGGTGCTCCTCTCCTCCGCCCGTTCCCAGAGGATGGCAGGGGTTTTTCCCCAGACCCCAGCGTTTCTGGGGCAGGCGTTTGCCTGACCTGTCTGCTGGGGAGCACGGCTCTGGATTTGGGGCTCCTCGGGGGGAAAGAAGCCATCCCGCAGAGCCGTGCTCCCTCTGGCCGGGTGGGAGACCCCCAAAGCACGCTCCTTCCCACCTAAACGCTCAAAGCAGAAGCAGATGGGTCTTGCAGCACGCTTTGCCCATACCGGGGCTCAAGCTGTGGCCCCGCTCCATCTGCAAATGATTTCGGTCACTTTATATTTGTTTCTGTTAACGCACGGCACAAATTACCTCTTTGGAGAAGCGATCCTGATTAAATTATTTCCCATAGAATCTAAATCTCTAAAGCAAGAGAAGCAGAAGCCAAAGAGGCTGAAACGTGCACACATGCCGCAAACCTAGGGCGGGGGGTTTCCAGGACATCTCCCACCACCAGATTTCCCTCTGGCTGGAGGAGACGTTACTGTCACAAAACCAGGGTTACAACCTGCTCTGCAGCGATAAGCCTATGCACAAAATAAAGTACCGTCAACAGAGTTAATTCTAAATGACACAAGCTGAATTTCTGTGAAGCACACGAGCTCAGGTACTACCCTGTGCTCACGTCTCTCTCCGCCAAGGCAACCCAGTCTGTGCAAGGCCCTGCCCCGACAGCCCTGTCCTACAGCTCAGCATCCCTGAAGGTTTCGTACTCACCGAACTAAGCCTACACACTTTCTGCACCTCGAAGGAAAGCCACAGACTTGTCTTGCACCGCTGCAGTATTCCTATTCAGGGTATTCCTAGATATCCATCAGCTCTTACCGAGCTTTGCTCTGGGGTGCCCGGTGGGACGGACCGATGTCCCATCTCCCGCTCGCCGATCCCTTCTCATAGAGCAGGGACTTGCAGGACCGATGGCCGTGGGCTCGTAAAGCACCATCACTTGTCACGGGGGAAGCGCTGTGGGCTGCCCCGTCTCTGCTTTGTCACCTGGGGGGGGTTGTCACATTTACCCTCCAGAACCACCCCGGGAGCTGCCAGCCCCAGGTCTCTGCGAGGAGCACTCATCCTGCCCTTCCTCGGGCATATCTGGCCTGCAGCTTCCACATCTCTGGTGCACCGTGTATCTAGACTAATGGTGCCTCATAACTAGGATTAGAAAGGCCAGGGTCTCGAGGAGTCCTTGGCACTGCCCTCCTTCCTAAGGCAGCCTTAGTTCTGGTACAGTAACAGACCGCATCCCTCTGGGCGCAGCTGCACAGGTGATTTAGGCTGCTGTAAGCAGTTCTTCTGAGCTGAGCAGGGAAGGGGGAGAAAAAAAGAAAAAAATTCAAAATATTGAAGAAAAATGAAAAAAGAATGAAAAAATTAGGCAGATGGCAGTGGGGTTTGGTAGCACGGTAAGCGGTTTGTCCTTGTGCCTGATGCACACAGGCACCACCGTGAATACCTGACCCCCCAGCGGCGTTTCCACCACGGCCAAAGGCAGCGCCAGATGTGGAGGGTCCCAGCGCAGCCCTCGCCCAGCCTCAGTCTGCCCAGCAAACAAAGCTGCAGGGTGGGAGATGGAGCGAAGCCCCCTCGCCCCCCGCGTTCCTGAAGGCCCAGTGTTTCCCCCAAAGCTGTGCCTGCAAAGGTGCCCGTGGGGACGAGAGGTCAGGAGCTATTGGGAGCCGGGACCGGGGTCTTCCCACATCATTTTGGACTAAACTTGAACTTTTAAGCATCTCAGGTAAGGTAGGGCAAATCCAGGGTAAAGAACTGAAGGCCTGGCTTTGAAAAGGGTAAATCCGAGGAATTTGTATCAAAGCAGGAGCGGTCATAAGGAGGACATATGGAACTGTCCTTTTCTGCTCACTTCTTAAGTTATTGGAAAGTGCACACCCGAGGCCCTGATCCAGCTACAGGACCTCCACATAAGGGGCTTAGTTTCCAGGTGATCTGGGATTTCAGCGATTTGCAACCTCA
This sequence comes from Cariama cristata, assembly GCF_000690535.1. Lineage (NCBI taxonomy): Eukaryota > Metazoa > Chordata > Aves > Cariamiformes > Cariamidae > Cariama > Cariama cristata. Next base: position 11,754 of record NW_009617347.1, on the reverse strand, counting down.
AGACTGTTAATATTACATGACAGCAATAACCAGGAGAAGGAAAACCTGAGTGTTTGTTCTTAGATGCATCCCAGCCGTTGCAGATTTAAGCGAGGAGAAAGATCACAGGGCTTAGACGTAATCTCCTATGGTAACACAGACGTAATATCCCATAGTAACAGAGCCTTAAACCCGCAATTTCCTCCGCGGAGCCCACATCAGATCAAGGCTTGATAAAGCACGCCCTTTGAGCGTTGGTTAGAGGATTTGGAAAGGGGCAGTAGCCATTTGTTATGGTATGGAGTAGTAAAAATTAAATTGCTTCTTCCAAAGGCGTATTTGAAGCAGCGAATAGATACAGCTCTAACTAGCACCATTTGCCTTCATCTCTCTTCTTACAGGTCCAGCAGTCGTGGCTCTGCGAGCTCTGGATTGCTCGCTTTGGGGAACGCTGCGTTTCTAGGCTGAACCAGCCAATATAAACATGTGTGTCTCATCTGAGAATAAAAATGATTGAAAAATAGCAAACCATGTAATTTTTTGAAAGGAGTAATTAATTTGTGATTTGAAATAACATACTTTTGGATGTGGAGGCCGGTTTCTCTGGATCAATTGGATGAAGACATCTGCTTTATTTCAAAGAGATCTGAAGAGGTAAGACTTGACAGTTCTTTGCTGAAATCACCTTTGTATATCTAAATTACATCTATTGATATGCAATGTCGATGTTTTTGTAATAGAACTCATAACCTTCTGTTTCAAATTCGCAGACTTCTACCACTTAAGCTATTATTATTTTTACCAGTCCCAAGGGCGTGCTGGAGTCCCTTTGGTACAAATTAGAGAGGCTTTTATGAAAAACTTACAGTTTATATAAAAGGGGTTCTCTCTTCGGCTTCCTAACACCACCATCCCTAGTGCCAACGTAGTGACAGTTGCTAGCGTAAACTCACCCAGAACGGCAGCTGGTGTTTTAGCACTGATGCTAAACTTGTTCACAACTAGGCTCGGAGGATTCGCAATGGTGTTAGAAACAGCAGCAATTTTCCCCAAGAGAGAAGGATTAAAAAGAAAAAAAAAGCCAAATGTTGACAAGCTTGCAAATACAAACATGTCAGAGGATCTGCCGAGAGCAAGACTTTCCTCCGAGCTGGTCGCAGGCTTACCTGTGGCTTTACCTTTCCTAACCTGGGCTTAGCACCGAGCGATGGGAGAAACGGCTTTGGGGAAAGACGGAGCACTAACTGATTTTGGAAGGAACAAATGCTGGGGTAGAAATGACCGAATGAGCCCTGCGTAGAGAAGGTGTGGGGCAACCCCGATTAGTTCTGGAGTAAAGATCAAGTCAGAGGCAAGAAGGCTGAGCGATAGAGAGGAGGGTGGTGGGAAGCAGCTGAGAAAGGCTGGAGGAAGAACAGCGCGAGACCTTGCTAGAGCAAGCCTTGGAAAAGGTGGCAGATCAAATGTGAGGAGTAGCTAGGAAGCCCGAGAGAGATGGAGGCTGTAATCCTAATTATCACACGCAGGGGACTCATTTTGTACTAAAAACATGAACAGGACTGGTAGGGAAAAGGAAAGCAGGGTGTAAACGAGGCGTTGTGCCACGGATAATACAAATATGACCTCTCCCTAACGTGGCACCACGTATAGCCATTTCTGTCACTTGGTTCAGGGCGCTTGTCGTGATGTTTCCACGATGTAATTTGACATCCTACTGGGTCTGTGATCTCTGCTTGCCCTTAACACCTCCCTCTTCAATGGAAAAGCAGATCCTGCACACTTTTCCTTACAGGACGCTGCCCAAAGGGCAGTGCAAGGGATGGATCCGTGTTGGATAGCACCAGATGAACACACACGGCATCCTGGCCCTGCCATGTGGCACGTCACCTCTGTGCTGCCACCCTCACACAACACCAAAGTCACTTCCAGGGTCTCCTTCTGTGAACCCTCACCTTCACCAGCTGAAGGCTCTCGATTGCTCTCACCAGGAGCAAGTTTCCTCAAGGAACAACTGGTTTCATGGCAGGGATGAGATGTTTGTGGAGGAGGACAGAAATGGGACAGTGCTCTGAGAGGTCATGGTTGGAACGGGGCTGCAAGGAGGGGCCCAAGAAGAGCAGGGGGCTTGACAGGGAATAAAAAACAACGGTGGGCTTCTTTTTGTATAATACAGTTGGACTGGAAATAACTCATAACTAAGCACATCCCACCTTCCAGATCTATCTGCTCATTAGGGCAACAGGAGTAGGATTGCGTCCAGTCCTTCTCAAACTCAGCCTACGACATCCAGCCTAACCTCGCCTGGTTCCCTCTGCCACTATTTAAAAAGAAGTCGCCAGGATGGGACCAGCACACTCCTGCTGAGCACCACCAAATCCTCTTGGCAGCTGGGGATCTGCCCTTCTGTAGAAGGGGAACACAACGACTGAGGCCGTCCCACCTCACTCTCAGGCTTCTGAAAAGAAATTTTTATTTCCCCCAGAATACCGAGACCTACAGTTTCACCTGATGTGGTTTAATTAACAGGGTTTTGGGGTAAACTCCTGGCTCAGGGCAAGCTCACGAGAGGGGACGATCATCCAAGTCCCACGGGGCACCAGCAACACCTTCTCCTCTGTGCCTGACCCTCTCCTTGAAATACGCACCTCTACGAACGTAGGTGAAAGAAAAGAAAGAAACTTCTACTGCTTTCACGTGAAGGCAGGAAAAACACCCCTCCCCAGACCTTTCCCATCAGGGGGCTTCCCTTCAGTACAATTAAAGCTGAATGAATAAAGACACTGATGTTTTCAGTGGAGGAAACCCACCAGTATGACCTTGATCTTCCTCAGTTACCAAAACTGATCGAACAGAATGACACAGACCTCTGTGCCGTGTCAAGGCCATGATCCAAAGGAGAGATCGAGGAAAAAGAGAGCAAGAGGGAAAGAAGTCACACAGGAAAACCCACCTGGCTCATAGCATCTAAGATAGAAACCCTCCTTCTGCAGCCCCCTCCAGGCAACTCCTGCTCTCCTACGGCAAGCTGCTCTCACTTAATGCAAACTTTAGACAAAAAGAAGGGAACAAAGGAGTCCTCCAGGCAAAAAATGTGGAAAATTACGATCATTAGTAATTTCTTCAACTCTTAACTGCAAGATTTTCCTCAGTTTTCTGAGGTGGCATCACACTAACTTTCCAGTCACAAAATCCATAAACCCCCCAAAAGTACCTGTTTGATGACACAAAACTAAATGAAGAACTGCTCACCAACATCAGGGCGCTCCGATTCGAACATATCCAGGGCACACAGACTTTGAAAGGCCTAGAAACATCCTTGGGCTTCCTGGTAGGTGGCAAACTCAGCCCCAAACTGCATTCTTACAGCGAAGAGTAGGAAGGACAATAAAACACAGGCTCTCTCGTCAGGATTCTTGGTCTCCCACGTTCAAGTGTTGGTGTGGAAAATGAGGCTCTCAAGAACATTTTTGGATCTGCGATAACAAGTTGCCTGATTTTCATGAGTCCTGAGTGCTCCTCTGCCCAGGGAAGACAGAGAAGCTTCAGGAGCTCTGAAATTGTTCAGAAATGCAATGACACAGTTAGCGTGTTTTCTAGATGCACGTGCTTGAAAATGATACTTTTTTCTTTTTTGATAAACCGGAACACAGAACCTTGTGTGTCATCTATTAAACTATATAAATAAAGAGAGAAACAAAAGGGAACTCCTAGTTCACATCCAGAAGAGATGATGTTAGAAATCCGGACCCCACCCGTGATTTCAGTGTCTGGGGAGTCCCATCTTGCACCTCAAAGCATTTCCAAGCCTGCAGTTTGATTTGGGTCCGCAGCGCTTTGTATTGTTTTCTCAGCATTTTTCCATGCTCTTTCCAGCAGAAATATTTTTACGCTGCCCATTGCAGTTTTTATGGAGTCAGAAGGCAAATTTACAGCTGACAATTTTCTCTCTCACTCCACACCGCCTTCCAGCTTTGATGTCCGCAGGCCTATAGGCATGAAAATTTATATCCACTTAACTTGCATCAACTTCAAATCCCTGCTAATGAATTAACTGGGAACCAGCACGTTCCTGGGTGGATTTTCAGCTACTGCATCAGTTTGGGCACCACATAGCCACCGAGGCCCTTCCCTGTGCTTTGCCCAACGCTCATTGCAAGCTCAGGAACAGCATCGCTCCTCCCCAGACTGAGCAGTCGTGTGCCTTCTTGCCCCCTTCTCCAGCCCCACAAATCTTGAGGTCTTTTTGTATGATGGCCATGCCCCAACAGATGCCTCTCTCAGGGCATCCTGGAGGCAGGGAGACAGGGCACGCTCGTGGTACCTCTCTCCCTGGACAGGCAGCAGTCGAGGGGAGAGATGCTTGGGGTCCGTTAAACCAGGAGAAGCCTGGAGAGCATGGGTGAGGGATGCGGTGTCTCAGATGAGAAGACACAGAGGCATCGAAAGGAGCTGCCAAGAACAAACAGCTTCTCAAGCATGCAAGATGGCACTCCAGCAGGCACTGCCACAGGAGGGGGGCTACCAGAGGAGGAGCTGGGTCCAAGAGCGCAGCTACACAAATTCAGCAGTTAAACATCAATCCAGAGCTGCTACATAAGGAGATACCAGGAAATCCCTTGCGTTTGGCACAGAAATCCCGTTACTCGCATGTTGATGTACGGGTACTTCAGGAGCAGCGTTGCTGTACGCTCACCCTGCTCTTGCAGGGCTTCCCTAAGCATCTGCCACGGCAACGTGTCCCACGCCCCGAGCCCAGCCACGGAGTTATTTCCGATGGGCTCAGCAAGCAGCTCAAGCTACATCTCCCACCCTTTGGCTGTGCTCTCCCCACCAGACCTTTTAATCTCCAGCAGCAGATCTAGTTTGAAAAGCTTCATAGCAAAGAGCTACCACCTACCCAGCGCGGCAGA
>NW_009617347.1:2702-6834 GCF_000690535.1 Cariama cristata | reverse complement strand
CCCCCCCCGCCGCGCCGCGCCCCAGCCGGTGACTTCTCGTGGCTGCAGGAGGAGGTCGGTGGGAAGGGATGATGGCACGTGGTTTGCTGGGACCCATCCTGCCAGCAGTGCTCCCGAAGGAAAAAGCGATCCCAAACCCATTTTTTCTGAGAAGCCTGGTGCTGGCTGTGTCCTGAGGTTACTTAACAGCTCAAGCCCTTTGCAGGACTCCGAGATGAAGTGTTTGGAGCCCAGCTGAGACCCAGAGCTGCTCAAATTGGGGCAGTTCAGGACACACCCATGGGGAACCACTACCAAAAGTACCTTAAAAGCAAGTGGGGGAGTGGGGGGGCTCTGCAGACCTTAGGAAATGGCTGAGTTGGATTTAATTGCTCACAGCAGGGTACATGCTAACCTGAGACACCTGGGTGCTATTCTGGAGAGAGCCTCTGGTGTATGATTTCTGTTTGTCTGTGGGGCTAAGCATGACCCCTCCATCCAAATAATGAGACCCCCTCCCCCCCCCCCCCCTTTCTGTTAGCTGGCCATCATGCTTCTACATTAGAAGTTCATGTTCATGCTTCATCCTGGAAACCATCTTGACTTTGCCTTATTTTTACACTTTGGTGGCACCCGAACACGGCAGTCTTTGAGAATCAAGACAATAGGCTGGGACAAACCAGGCCAAATGGATTTTAGAACAAAGGACCCCACCGTCCCCGATCTGCACCGGCAGTGCTCCTGGACGGCATCTCCGCCGTCCCCTCACTTCCCTACCAAAGCCGTGAAGGTTACCTGAGAAACTGGGTGGGAATTCACCCAGTTATTGCTGTTGGAGACCTTGCGAGAGGTTGCAGATGACTTCATGTGACAAGAAACAAGTGAACAGCACAGTTTCAGTTAAAAATGGGCTGGATAACGTTGATCTCTAAGTTGCCCAAACTGGGAGTAGCACCGTGACCCTCCCAACCGCCTATCCCAGTGTCCCAAACCTCTTCCCTCTGGGTTTTGCGGTCAAAAGGCAACCAGGCAGTTGTGTCAACGAAACGGCTCCCCCGGAAAGGAGATGCGATGCCATCTTCAACCCAGCTAGCCGGCAACCTGAGCAAAGCACTGTGGAAATGAAAATCAGGTACCAACCCCTCGGCTACCATTAGTGGCCAGGGAGGAGATGTGTCTGTACCCGTGTCCGCGTGTAAAAAGGTGTGCAGGCCTCTGGCAGCCCTGGAATACTTTGGATTTTGCAGCTGAAGGGCTGAATATAGATATTGGCTCCGCGAGGGGCAAAGAAGAGAGAAGAGCCAAAGGTGTCCCAGCAGGCAAAGGGAGAGGAAAGGGGACGGTGCAGCTCCACCCCTGAGCACAACCCTTCCAGCACAGCCACCTGCTCCTGCGCCAGCTCCTCTCTTTGAGGAACGCTGGTGAATATATGTGTGTGTGTGTATATATATATATATATACACACATTTTTTTTTCTCTCTGAGCCAGAAAGGAAACCTGTCTCTTGTAGAGATGGTTTGGTTTGGGCAGAGGGGAACAAAACCCTCGCGAGAGGCCGGGCAGCGTTTTTCAGTTCTGGCGGGGCTACCTCCCGCCCGTTATGTACCCGGGCAGCCCCTCACCCGGTGACGTACCACCCACCCCGCTCCCCGGCCGTGCTCCCCAGGGCTCCCCTCCCGCACCCACCACTTCTGCTTCTCTGCCCTGGTTTTTTGGCAGAGCCGATGCCTCCCACCGCCCTCCCATTTGCCTTCTGCACCAATCTGCTTTTTTAAAAAATTATTTTTCTCTCTGTCCAATCTCCTTCTTTTTTTTTTTTTTTCACTCTCTTTTCCTCGCCTTCTTTCCAAACCGAGAATTTTTAGCCGGGGGTAGGAATGGCCGAAGTGTAACTTCAGTGTTTTATTCCATGGCCTTTTGCAGCCTGGCATGCAGCATTCAATTTGGAGCGGAGTGTCCTAGCTCCGTCGCATGCCGAGATCTGTTGTCCAGATGAATTAATTCCAGATTATATGTGGGTGTGGACTTCAGCTGGGCAAAATTTGGATACCCTGGTTTAGTCATTATTCTCTGATGAATCTCTTGGTGACAGTCTTTGCCCCTATTGTTCTGAGGTGAGCCCCATGGCAAGAAATGTGAAGGCAAGAAACAAAAGAATATAAAGAAAGGTTACGAAATCAAATTCAGTAAGGCAGGGTTATTGTCCCTCCGCTCTGCCTCTTCTGTCCTCCATTTGAGATTGGATTTTGCAGGACAAAACCAAACCACCCCTCGGACAGACCGACCGAGTCTGCAGGGCAGGTTCGGGGTGGGGGGCGAGGGGCCGGGACGGTCGGCGAGCAGCGCGCCGGGACCAACACGGCCCAAATCAAACCGCAGAGAAAGGGAGGAGGAAGTTATCATCAATTCTTAACATTTTATTTCTTTACTGGGTTAAACAAGGAGCGGAGAAAACCTCTGCCCCAAAATACAACAGAACTGAAAGCATTACAGGTACAGAGACTATTGAACACAGAGAGTAGTAGGATAATAGTTTTAATACAACTGAATTATAGCATGGTTTTGTGTTTTTGTTGGGTTTTTTTTTTGTTTGTTTTCTGTCAAACCATTTTGGAAAATAAATGTAATAGGAACTAGTGCAAAAAAGTTCTAAACATGAAGCACAGTGTATAAAATGGCATAAGAAAACCGTCCCCTCGAGGACACAGTCACTTTCTTATGACAGAGGGGAGAAAGAGAAACAGAAGGGGGGTGGGAACAGAGAGGGAGGGTCCGGGAGGCAGAGGAAGAAAGCTGGAAAGAAAGAGAAACCGGGCAGGGGGATTAGAAAGAATACTTTGACTTCAGCAGTATGTTGGTTGGTTGGTTGGTTGGTTTGTTGTTTGTTTTTCACCTCGCCACCACGTACTGTAAAAGGACCTTTTTTTTTTTTTTTTTGTAGGTCTGAGCTCTGTAACCACCGACATTTCACAAGCACTTGAGAAGGGTTCGGTCACAAGCAGCCTGGTCACACACCGGCAAAGCCATCCCGGCGAGGGGGTCCCTGTCGAAGCCCCCCCTCCGTGCCCCTCGCGCCCGCTGGCGTGCCGGGACCCCCCAGCCCGGCCCTCGCCGGCAACGGAGGGGCAGAGAGACCTCACCTCGGCTGCCAGGAACGGCATCTCCCGCGCCCGAATGGAGAAGGGCAAGAGGGCAGGGGGGCTTCTTTGGGGGTCTCCTCAGTGCCCCCCCTTAAAGCGGTTCTTGTCGAACCGCCGCATTTGCTTTTCTCGCTTTGTGGCATCCCTGCCGGACCAGCGCATTGAATTTCTTCCAAATGTGAACTCCCGAGTATCTCTGGGTTTGAAGGCATCCCATCACCGCACCGTCTGAACCTATCGGAGCCTGGAAGCTGGATTCGTTTTGGTTTCGAAAAGAAAAGAGAGCTGGGTTAGAGGGATGGCAGGGGGCACCCACCACCGGCCGAGCTCCTACAGAAGGAGAGATGGCTTCCTCCCGGGTAGCGGCGAATTCCCAAGGGGAACGTGCCCACCGTGGTTCCCAAGGTGTGTAATCCCGGACTGAAACCGTCCCGGTGAGAAGGCAGCTCTCCAGTTTGCTTTCACCACCGAGCCGCCCAGCCTCCTGCCCCCAAGAAATTGGCTGGATGCTATTTTAAGTCAGGCTGGTTGGAATTCCTTACAAATTGCTATTCTCTCCGAATCCACTGCCACCAGTTCCAACTGTGCGAGCAGAAAAAGTGCGATGGATTTTTTTCATTTTATTTTTTGAAAATGAAAGGTTTTGTGGGAAAGGGCTGTTCTTGATACATTTCTCAATTTGGAAAAAAAAAAATTGGTCCTAATTATCAATATGGCTTGTTTTGACAAGTTTCAAAATAAAAAAAAAAGACCGTCTGGCTCGAAATGTCTTTTTGTTTTGCAACTCAAGCATGTACAGTTCCCAAATATGTTTAAAAATGGTAAAACCAACCCCAAATTTCATAAGCCAAACCTAATTTTTTGGGTTTTTTTTGAGTTTCAGTTTACAACAAGCAAAGTTGTCGACTTTGTGGGCTGAAAAAGGATCGTCATAAAACGCTAACAAGACTGGAAACCACTCCTGCCCTTGTTTCGAACAAAAGTCCTGGATACGCAGCGGAGGAAAGGGAGCT
>NW_009617347.1:2282-2646 GCF_000690535.1 Cariama cristata | reverse complement strand
CCTCAGCCCTTCCCCTGCCGGTAACCAGCCACTCCTGCGAGCAGGGGCTGACAGCTTTGATAAAATCCCCACAACTTTTAAAAGGAATTGTTTGTTTATTTTTCTTTCGGCCCTGATTTGAAAACGATGTATCCTTCGCGTACGGCCTTTCCTCCCTTCAGCCCAGAAGGGCAGAACCGAAGGTCCCTTTGGAAAGTGCCCTGGAGCAGCCGGTGCCGGTGCCGGTGCCCTCCCTGGCAAGGGCCCGGCCCAGCTCCGCACGCCCCGGGGCAGGGGTACACCCCCTCCTTCCCCTTCCCCACCCCGCGGGATGAGCATCCCCCAGCCCACCTCCGGGGAGGGGGTGAGCCCCGTTTTTGGGAGC
>NW_009617347.1:0-2212 GCF_000690535.1 Cariama cristata | reverse complement strand
GAGGTTGGGGCGTCAGTAATTGTGTAAACCGCCGGGATTTTCGGGAGTTGGGTGTTGACTCTTGGCTGGCGCTCTGAGGACAGGGAGAGCTAGCTTCCCCTATCCCCCTCCCTGCAGCGATGCACCGGACTGGAAGCAGTCACCCAAAGAGTCATATGGACCAAGAACACCCCAAAAACTGAAACCTTCACTCCCAAAATAAAACAAAACGATGCTTGGACTTGTGCAGCACCCCCCAGAGCTGCCGTGAACCAGGGGCTCTAAACAGGCTCCTTCTGGGGAGAGAAGGGGCGATCACCGGGTTTCGTGATGTGGGTACCTCTGTCACCCCGCGGGGATGCCCACGAGCTGACTTTGTCTGACGGGCTAAAGTAGATCGTTACCAACGTCCTGCCTAAACATCAGACACTGCCCTCCCTGACCTTTCAAGCACAACTGCAGAGAGATTTATACCCCCCATGGATGGGAAGCCACAAGGCAGCTCAGAAAGTCTGCAAACAAAACTATCATCTGCCCCATCGCATAGCTTTTACTGGGGATTTTCGCAGAATCCGAGCATGTTTCTGTCCTGATTTTGTCCCTACCAATTTCGACAGGCATTCCTTTCCGGGGTGGTAGCGAGGTATATCGTATTATCATTTCTCACAAGCCGCTGCATGACTTTTTGAGGGCAGAGCCTTCGGTCCCGAGGCCGAGCACAAGGCAGCGCAACCCCGTCCCGCCGGCACCGCAAACGGTCCCGCTCCCTCCCGTGAAGCACTCAGCTCCCCGGCAAACGCGGCGTGGGGAGACCTCGCCGGCCAGAAGGGACCCACAGAGCTCGGCAATGGGAAGCTCCATCACATCGCCGAGGAGGATCCTGCCCCGGGAGCAGCAGATATCGGGGATTTTCTTCTTCTTTTTTTTTTTTTTTTAAAAATGGGGGCAGGGGAACCGTCTCCCAGCATCGCCTGCAGTCCTGAGTGGCAGTGAATGAACTGCCCTGACATCTCCTATTGAAGCAAAGCAAAATGTGTTGAACGAAAACCATTTCAAGATGTTTTCCGAGTGTTGCCAAGTTACTCAACATGTTCTGCTTTAGTTGTCAGATGCTTTCAAAGCGATTTCCCTAACTCAGAGCACGAATGGTGAGGGCTCTCCCTGGGAATCTTTTGCCTGAGGCTACCACGGATCTGTATTTTCATAAGAAAAAGGCTCAACTAATGATTAATCTTCACCAGAGGAAGCAGGGCCTTTCTTTGGGATTTTTCTTCAGTTAGTTTTAATTAATTTGTACAACTGGCAGTTACATTAAAGTACAAAACCCGGGACTAACGCTCCAGCCGGGCAGGACCCGGCTACCTCTCCTCCCGCAGCCCCGTCTGCTCTGCCCGTCCCCCTGCCCGCACCCGCTCCCGCATCCGGACCCCGCGGGGACGGCATCGCCCCTTGGCTCCCCGGGGCAGAGAAAGCCTCTTGCCAGGGAGGAATCGCGGCTTTCCGACGGGCATTCTTCTCCGAGCAAAGAGAAGTTTATCCACCGAAGGAAAGGTTGGGTTTTACACATTAATCCCAACACGCGGTGCCTTCTTTAGGCAGAAGGAATAAGATCGTTGAATGAAAAGGAGAAAGCACCTTGGTTTTAAATTCCCGGCAGGATAAATCTATTTAGACCTGGTGTTTTCCATGGTCCCAGGTGGCCGCAGGAGCGCGGCTCTGCCAAGGGCTCCTGGTCTGCGGGGCTCAGGTTGAAGCGCGCACGGGGCAAAGCAAGCCGTAAGCTCTCCTCATCCCACGCACGTTCACTCCATGGTGTCATAAAAATAAAGTCAATGGTATAAACCGAGACGATGTTAACGTCTCCTTTCTGGACTCCTCTCTTGTATAGCAAAGGGAAAGCTAATAGGGATGGAGGATTATTAAGGCTGTAATGTCAGACCAAAGAGATTTTTATCCGACGGCCTTATAATGATGGACTGCGACATACACCGCTTCCAGCTGCTCCGTCCTGTTCTGTGAACAGCCTAGTCTGGATTCATTTAACGAGATTGGCAAAGTGTTGAATACAGCATATGGTGCCCTAAAACCACAAAACTTATTGACAGCAGCCCAGACTCGCTAAATAAAAGAACTCCTTCCAAAAGCCTCGGTCTGTGAAGACTCAGCACTTTCCTCCCAGTCACACTAGGTAAAACCCCAGCCCCGCGCCTGCCAGCGCGGCTCCGCGCCCCGC
>NW_009617346.1:278-18312 GCF_000690535.1 Cariama cristata | reverse complement strand
CTCACCCCCCACTTCCTGCAGCTGCTTTGCGGAGGTGACACCAGAGCCACGCCAGGGACTGAGGCATCCAGGACAATGCTTCCCCCCCGCCAGCCCCAGTACCTTCTGCAGAGCTTCGTTGTCCTCCTTAAATCCTCCTCAGCCTCCCACCCCTGCTCAGCTTCACCACCTCCTAATTCAAATACAACTCACTTATCCAGTAGCTAAGACCAATGTCGTTAATCTCCCAGATAGCTGTCTCAGAAACTCACTGAACCAGGGAATCAGAGGGCCTCTCCGAAAATACTCCCGTGCGCGCTGAAGTCCTCACGATTCCTCTGGTCTGCCAAGATTCCGGAGAGCTGCTCCCATCTGGGTCGCCAAATTCTGTTACCGAAAATCGTAACCAAGAAAACTCTCTAAACCAAATGATAGTTTAGAAAGTCGACATTGCTTTATTGCAGCGCCGGGTGCATGGGGGATCGCTCCTCCAAGCATGCACCCCGAGTAAAATGAAGATACATGTTATATACCATGAGACATTTGCATATTCATAGTACACTACATATTCATTGTTATTCACGCTTAGGATTGAATATAAGTTTCTCGCTTCTAATGTAAATTAGTACGCATCCTCAGTAAGCACTAATGAAGCCTCTATATTAACTACGTGTGCTCCCCAAGCGGGATTTTGCCCTCTTTCGAGGGGGCCATTTGATTTGGAGGTCGCAATCTCCCACTTCCACAATTACCTCTGTCCTGCTCTCAGCTGCTTTATGTCTGTCGGTTCTAACATTTTATCAGCTTGGCTCCCTTCGTGTCTAGAGCTCCCTCTCTTGAAGGCCTCTCTCCACATTCTCGCCTACTGACTTAGAGAGCATAATAAAAGCAGACATACAAGAAAAACTTACAAAGCGGCAGCACTAAGGAAAGACAAGAAATAATCAAAACTTAAAGGCAGTGATCTGGATAAAAGTAGACCTAGAAAGAACATTTTAAGTGACAGGTGTTAAGGAATTAAAGGAAAAAATAAAAATAAGGACAGTGAACTAATATGGACACACGGAAAGAAAATTTAAAAGTGACGGGGACTATGGAAATAAAGCGAAAAAAATTAGGGGCGGTGAACTAAAATGGTGACATAGAAAGTAAAGTTAAAAAGTGACGGGATACATAGCAGACAGGAAAGAAGTAAAAACCAGGGATAGGGAGCTTGATAAAAGTAGGCATAGAGGGAAAATTGAAAATGTGACAAGGTACAGGACAGACTGGAAGGAAATAAAAATAGGAACAGCAAATTAGATACACGTAGGCATAGAAATAAAATTTTAAAAGCTAAGGGATTAAGACAGTAAAGAATTAAAAAATTGCAACAGCAAGCCAAACAAATGAAGACACAGAAAATTCAAAAGGTGAGGGCACTAAGGAAAGATAAATAATTAAAAAATAAAGATAGTGAACTAGGTAAAATTAGTTTTAGAAAGAACATTTTAGAAGTGACGGGCATTAAGAGAGGAAAAAAATAAAAAAAGGGACAGCAAATTTAATAAATGGACAGTTTGAGCAATCCAGAGGAGTCCTAATAGGACTCAAGCATCACTACAGGCATCTTAGAGGGGATACAGGGTGTAGATAATGCTCAGGACAACAGTGAAGGTCTCCAAAAGGGTTGAGAGGAAAGTAGAGGGGTCCTATGGGGGCAAGTGGGGCAACAGGTGCCTCTGGGGCACAGCAATAGCTTCAGGAGGGGGTTCTGAGCAGAGTACAAAGAGCTGAAAATAGTGAGAGGACCAGTAGAGGAGCCCTAAAGGGGACAGACCAAAGCGTGTGCAGTGGCACAATGAATGCCTCAGGAGGAGTTCTAAGGGAACTAGAGGGGTCAAAGGAGGATTATAGAACTAGAAGAGGGCTGTTGGACACGAGGAAGGTTTCAGGAAAGCTCCCGAGTATGCCACACAGATCCTAAGGGACACAGAGGGGCAAGAGATTCCTCTGGGGCATGAGTGCCTTGGGAGTTTTGAGCCAGGTACAGAGGTCCTACTAGAGTTAGGGTGTCATTAGGCGATCCTAGACTGAACAGAGGGCAAGCCGACTGCTCTGGGGAACAATGAAGGCCTCTGGCATAGCCCTCAGCTGCAGGCCTGTTTTGACCCAGCCATCAGATCAGGCAGAGCAGAGGGCAGAAAGAAGGGTGTATCTCAAAACACTACATCTGGAAACAGATCAACACAGAAGCAACAACAAGGCATCATGAAGTCCCTGCCTTAGTAAAGAAAATGAAAGCACTTCCATGAGCTGATTAGAGGTGACTGGAGATCCTCTAGTACCTGGCACTCTTGCAGGCTTTTTGCACACAGTTAAAAGACACCTAAATGTGGCGATGTTGGAGCTGCTGTGGGGTGTATGGAGATGTTCTTGGGTGTCTTGGGTCATTTTGGGGGTCCCTATACCACTATACTGCTGTTCAAATTTCCCTGGGGACTTTCCCCTCTGCTGCCATAACAGGACAGCTCTGCGTCATCCCCTCCTAGTATTGCCACTCCTCACAGCTGCTGCCTTCACAGCTCCAATCTCTGGCAAAGCCGCCACTACTGAGAGTCCCCAACAATCCTCGTGGTCTCCCTGGCACCCTGTTGAAAATGGGGAGGGCCCCAGCCGCTGGTAACTCTTTCCCTTCCAGAATTGAGAAACACCCCCTGCCCCACACTAGGGAGGGAGAAAATGAGGAAACCTGTGTCCCCCGATGACTTACATGAACTGGTATGTGAGCAACATGAATGCGACTAAGAAACAGACAAGCAGATTGACCACTACAGGGCAGAGGAGGTAGCAGTAGCTGGAACTACAGCTCCCATCCTACCACAAAGTACAGCATAGCCAAGCTAATTCCCTGCAGGCAAACAACGATGGGTCTCAGCATATCATGGGGCACATCAAAGGCAATGTGAGAAAATTATGCATCCTGGCATGCTGCACAGACCAACATGGCCGACCAGTAGCTTGATGCTGCAAGACTTCATCTCCCGGCATGTCCCGCACATCAACATGGCCGACCAGTAGCTTGGTGCTGAAAGACTTCATCTCCCAGCATGCAGAGCAGATGATATGGCCGACCGGAAGACCTACGCTAGAAGACTACATCTCCCGGTATGCCCCGCAGACCAATACGGCAGCCGGAAGTCCATAGCTGGGAGACTTCAACTCCCGGCATGCCACAGAGATCCCATGTGGCCAAGCGGACGCCCGGTGCCAGAAGACTACGTGTCCCAGCATGCCGCATAGAGCACTATGGCTGACCGGAAACTTGTTACCGGAAGACTACACGTCCCGGCATGCCTCTCAGAGGTTTAACGCTACGGGGACAGGCACTACTTCCCTTTCATCCCACCTCTTCTCCCGAGAGACCTGGATGGTCCCGCGGCGCCCAGAGCGCCGGGATCCCCAGCACTGCTACTGGCTGCGGTTCAGGTCCGATGCTCCCCCTGTCGCGCCGCACCTCTCCGACACCACCCATGCCGTGCCCCGGCCTGCGCTGCCCCCCCTGCCCCTTGTCAGGGCTTTCCCCGGGACTCCGCTTTAGCACGGCCCTGAGCTGACGTTGCTCGTCCCGCAGCCCTACTCTGACCCCAGAGTGAGCTCCAGTTCTCGGGCAGCCCCACATGTCTACATGCAACTACCCCTCCAGCCCAGAGCCACCCACGACCCCGGCACCGCCCCCTGCCTTCTTTGGCCCTAACGTGGTTTTCCCTGGCTCTCAGTGAGCGCCCCCGCCGCCTCTTTCCTGCATTTCTGTCACATTCCTGGTTGCAGGGACACCCCACACCGGCCCCATTCACCTGTTCTGCAGTAACAGTCCCAGCATGCAATGCTTCTGTTGTCCTGGATAGGCCCAGGTGCAGCAATGTGAGCCCTGCACCCATGGCAGCAACCCAGGCCAAGAGCCTCTGTCCCTGTCAGATGCAGAGAGGCCGTTGCTATCGGCCCCACAGGGCACACCTGACACTTCTCATCCTCTAGCGCAGGCCCTTGGCCCACAGCTGCAGCCCATAAAGAACAGGGGCCATTGCTATTAGCCCTATCGAGGACAGCTGTGGCTGCTGGACCACAAGCTTTAGCCACAAGCTAAAGGGTTCTGGGGTGCACACAAAGGAAAATGAACAAAGGGAGAACTCTGGGGTGCAATGAGGGGAAAAAAAAAAGAAAACATTAGCAGGTGAGATGGAAAACATAGGACTCTGAGGGCACAGAAAAAGCAAAGGTGGGGGGAAGCTGGGCCACACAGAAAGGAAAACAGATGACTCTACAGCACACTAGAAAAGCACTGAGAAAACTCTGGGATGTGAGAAAGCTAAACAGGAGACATTGTGGCATGCTGCAATGCAAACATAGGTCCTTGGGCTGCACAGAAGGACTTCGGGGCAAACTGATATACAAATTCAGGAGTTCAGAGGGCTCCGGGAAATACCCAAATACAAATAAAGGGCCTCGGTGCACACCAAAAGGGCCATATGGCATGCTATGGAGCTCAGTGTGCTTGATGGGAAGTGGCCTGCAGCCATCACCAGACCCAGTGCGACCCCACCGCTCGCACTGACGCCTGCTCTTGACGCAAGACATACCCAAGGCACCTCGGGGTGCTGACAGCAACCAGGAGCAGCTTGGGGACTTCATGCAGCCCTGGAGGGGCCCTGGCTGGCCCCTGGATGATGGCAAATGCTACCAACAGCCCCGAGTGTCCTTGGCAATGCAAGGGAAATCCCCCGCAGCCCTGTGAACAGCACTGGGGCTGCCTGGGAACGCCCAGTGACCACAAAGGGGTCCAAGAAATCTTGGGACCAGCTCCCACCCCTCAGTTACAATAGGTAAGCTCCTTCCCTCGGGCACTGTCACAGGTGCTTACTGAGTCAAAGGGACTGCAGGAGCCACAGCCATGAGTACAAGGAGTAAACCAATTGTTTATTAATTATTATACACAAACAACACATGGGACTGAGACTTCCACAGGGCTTGGTGCCATTATGCTTTTCCCTTCTGTAAAACCTGAACAGTTGCTACTGGACTGGCGTTCATCACTCTGAAGGGGAAGGGTCAGCTCCTGCCATTGCCCTTGATGTGGCAAGTCAGCAAGTGGCCATCAGCCTCCCTCAAGCTTTTTCCTTCAGGGATGGAATTAATTTCTGGTATTTGAGAGGAAAAACCCTGATCACACCTATCTGTGCTTCTGCCTCACCCTTAGACTAGCAGCCTGAAAGCACATTTCACACCTCTTGGCTCCCCACCACCTCACCGGTCTGGCACGGTGTGTCATGCCTGCACCATGTCAAACCGAGACCTCAGATCAGCACAGAACTGAATGCTGGGTGGCGCAGGGGAAAGTTTTTGTTGTGATCTTGACCGCCTGCATCGCCCAGCACCAAACATCAGGTGGCAGCTGCCGGGCGGCAGAAGTGCACGTGAGTGTCTGAGCTGGCTGTCCTTGACGGTAGGCATCCCCCAACACTTGCTGTGCCGGCGCAGCGCATTCCACCGGAGCCCCCAGCTGCAGGGTTGCATTTGTAGCAACAGAGTGGGCTCAGAGTTGGGCTGCCCACTGAGAAAGCAAGGGCACACACCACTCCCTGCTCCTGCTGGGTCCATCCTGCATGATTCCAGAGCCGGGGGATGGTTCGCTCCCACCTGGTTTCCAGTTCAGGGCCTGATCCATCCCCCTGACCCAGCCTCCTGGTGGCAGCACCAGTGACCCCGCAGTCACACACGGCTCTGCTGCAGTCGCTAGAGGCCCCTTGGTGTCCCGCAGCCACGCAAAGCTGGCTACGTTCTTCCTCCTTGCCCTCCTCTCTCTCTGGCACCCTGTTGGGTCATTTTGCTTGTAAGAGTTTGCTCTCCTACTCCTTCATCCTTACTCTCTTTCAGAGCAAATAGTCCTCGAGGAGTAATAGTGTTATGAGAGATGTGTGCGGGAGCCCTTGGTCTCAGGAAGACATCTTTCTGCTTCACGCAATAGGAAGAGAGTTGCCATAGGGTTCCCAGAAGTACTTCAACAATTATTTTCGTCACAGCAGGCATTGCATAAAACCACCATATGGCTTGCAAGCTCTCATATAATATATTTAGGGCGTGAAGATTCTGCTTAGCGCTGACACTGGTCTACACAGGAAGGCCACACCTAAATCTACTCTGCAGCTATAGGTGCAGCCCAGAACTGGGAAAACTGAAAATAGTGTAGGACCATCTTCCAGAATGCACAGTACAGAACACTACTGCCTTACATGTCTGACAGTTGCGTAACGTATGGAATAGCCTTTCATGTAACTATTTGGAAAAGCAGATACAGGGTACTTTCGCTCATTGTTTCTGTGTCTATTAGAAATGCACTCTGAGCTGACTGACTCACAAGAATGCTTGAGAACCAACGTGGATGTAATTTTATTTTACACTAATTTTGGCTGTTCTGAAGAGTGGGGAGACTCATCATCCATCAAGACTTCACGCTGTCATCTAAATATCCCACACTAATACATTTAATAAACAAGAATACGATTTCAGCACATATATAATGTTGAAATTCACGTTGAAAACAACAAGCAAATCCTATCCCTGTGTTAAAATACCATTTTCCAGTTTCACACCGTAGGTAGGAGACCAAAAGCAAGAAAGAGCAATTTATGCAAGCCAAGCCATCCCTGGATATATCACTTCACCTTTCCATCCAGTCATTGCCAATTGATATGGCCCCAACAACCCCTTTCAAATTTGACAGAATTCTGTCCACGTAACAAGAGCAGAATTTGATCCTTCTGTTGGGGGAGTGCTCTGCTAGTGATAAGCACCCTATATGCTGAGTTACTGAACATCCCATTTTACAAAACAGCAAGTTCTGATTATGCTTGCTCACTACCAACCTGAAAAAAAAAAAGACCTCTTTCACAGACTGAGATGCACAGCAGAATAGCTAAATAGTAATGCGGCTACTCTGAGTTGTAGAACCCCAGGAAATCTAAGAAAGTCAAAGTCTAGTTCTCACCATTTCCTCATGATCAGTAAGGCAAACAGGAATTTCAGTTACGTAAGATTTGTTTTAAAACCAGAAGGGCATTTTTCCCTCTTGTTCAAAGGCCAGTCACTTAGAAAAAGCTGTATGACACTTCGAAGAGATACTGAATACCAAAATACCAACACCTCTGTGTAAATCTTCACTGACATCTTTTTGGTCATTTCTACAGAGAAGCTTGCCATATTCCGGGTATGATCTTCTAAAATATTCATTCAACAATTGAAAGTAATCACCATTATTAGCAGAAGCACTTTGAGAGAATGCTCCATTACGCTCAAAAACATCAAAGCCCTCTCTCAGCTGCACACCTATGTTACAGACCTGTGCTGCCCTTTCTTTCAATATCTTAATACAATTATGTTAAAACAGAATCTATCCTGCAATAAGTTGCATAATATTATAAATGTCAAATCTACAAAATTACTGAGAATCATACATAAATGGAGAAGGCAAATGTAACAAAAGAGCAACATCAAAGACCCTACTATTCAGTAGTAAAACTCTGAGATGTGTACATACTATTGTCCATTTCTGTAATGACTGAGCATTATCTAGCACTTTGCTTTTATTTACTTACGAGGAGTCTTCAAACTAAAATTTCATGAAGTTGAGGTACAAGACATACCATTAGGTTGAGCTACCAACCTCAAGTTCCCCTCACAGTGAGTGGCGATACGGTTGTTAAAATTCAAAATGTGATCCACCCGATTGAATGCTGGGGTCTAATTTTGGACAGGATAAATGATCCCTGTGTTTATGCGAGCTCGTATGAATCAAACGACACATGTGGCTACCGCAAACCACTTCCTTTACCTGAGTGACAATGAACGAGATTCTAGGGGCACGGAACTGGCATGCCACAATCAATGAGAAAGAAGGATGCACACCACCAGGCTGCACAGGAAGGCCACCCTCCAATGGGGTCACTAAGAGAGAAATGGACTACGACCGAGCAGCATCACAGATTCTTCCTGTGTTCTGCTGTTCTATACATCAGCAACGGTCCAAGAGCTGAGCTGCACAATATTGTGTTTCAGCTGGTTTTACACCCTTTTTGGCTTGGACTCTGAACATTTCACTCCGCAACTAAGGATTTGGTCCTTGTTTTGTGAAAAAGCATCTGCGTATATGGAAGACAATGTAGACTTGCAACAAGCATGCCAATAAACATCATTAGGGCAGCAATGTCTCTGGCACAACAGTCTAACCTTACTGCCCCTCAAAGTCCTATTATGCTACCTAAGTTGGATCTGTACAGGACAATTACACAAAAAGGACTGTTCTTCCTGAAAGTGGCAAAACCAAATTATGACTTTACTGTAAGACAACTCTTTCAGGCTGGCAGTCTCAAAAGCAGTTTATCAGCAAGAACTCCTGTTGCTTCTGCTCTTAAGAGAGATGATCAGAGTTCATTTTTCTGAGTTTGGCAGGAAAATTATCTTCCAATTTCATCTCTAGAGCGCACATACTTGGAGGGTTCTTCTGCAACTCGAGATCATTGGTAGACCAAGTCAAAGCCTCAGCATTTATTTTTAAGGCTTTCACTTGAATCCTGTCATCCCTGTCTTCATCGTCAGAGATGGGACTTATTTCTTGAATTTTCAAGAGATCGCCGGTACTGCAAGTCTTCTTTGTGTTACTGGAACTCATTCTCAGGGCTCTTCTGGGAAGGTCTTCCTTTCTCGAGCTAATCCTCTGAAGTTTGAAAGGGCGCTTGTTTTTCTCTCCTGCAATATCAATACAGTCAAGTGAACAAACCTGTTCTCTTCTGGTTTTGTTACTATCGACAGGACTATTCAAAGCAGATGATAGGGACAGGTTTTCCTCTTGCTCTTTAACACTGTAAGGAGGAGTGGGGACTTCAAATGTAGCATGAAACTGAGAATAATCGACACGGAAAAAGCCATCTTCTAGGGACATTACTGGGAGGAATCTGTGACCCCAAAGAACTTCATCTTCTGTGTATGAGGTCCTAGCTTGACACGTCATTCCTACAGAAACAGAGACAAGAGCATGACATTCTAATGTGAGCAAGTAGACCAGTATATGGAACGAAAAATACAAGGTAAGGCTGATGGATAAAAATCAATCATAGCCTGTAAGCTAATAAATTTATAGACTATAAAGTAGAGTGATTGTTCCTAGTCAATCTCCTGACAGTCAACGGAGTGCCTCTAATTAATTAACTAGATTTTTACACAAATATCAGATTAAATATTGCAGACTCACACTGAGCAAACCACTTTTGATAAAAGCAAAACATAAAATTAAGACAGTACTAGCCTGCTAGCAACAACAACCTTATAGTTTGTATGTAATACCATTTCTTGGAAGCCACCTTGGGAGAAAGAACCGTTGCTTGGCAGAGGCTTACAGAATTCTCTGGCAAAGATTGGGCCAGATTGGGGGAAGCCAAAACTAAAAGAAAAATTTAATCTTCCATTCCTTCTATAGGCTACATTATGTTTTCTCCAAATAATATGTCAAGACAAAAGCTGTGCAGAGACCCTGCAGCTGTCTTCCATGCCAAGACACAGGTACCACTGTAAAGCTCGTAGAAGAATTTGTTCCATTTAGTGCAAACATACATCATTGGCAGTATTTACATGTGTGAATTGACAGCTAAAATGTGTTTTAACCAAGCCAACAAATCTGTTATAATTTCAGCACAATGCTGCTGATGATAAATAATACAAATATCCCAGGTAAGTAGAACTTTAGGACTTCCTCTCACGGTACTCTTCAGAGGCAGAATTAGCAGTCAGTAAGCCCAAACTCTGATTTGCTCTCAGGTTACCACTACATTAATTCTCAGACAAGTGTAAAATGTTTCCATTGTGATAGCCGGTAAGGTAATTGCATTAAGTGTGGTTATGAATGCGTGCTTATCTAAGATACATTGTCCAGTTGCGGGATGAGAAGAAGCTTCTGTGGAGATCTAAAGACTGCCGCACTCAACGTGAAAGACTCTTCTGCTCTGGTGGATTGTGTGTTTGTTTAGTGATCGGTCAGTTCTGTTTCCTGTCCAGCATGAGATGATTGCATTTGGCTGCACCAAGGAAGGTGCGGATCTAAGGCAGGAACTGGGCAACCGGTAGTCTTGTTGAAAGAAGGATGAAAATGCTCCTTGATTAATCAAAGTTTAACAAATCCTCAAAAGAAGGGAGAGGAAGATCAGAATATCAATGAACCTACTGAATGATTTGGACTTTAACAGTATGCATGGATCCTCAACACAGAGCTTCTTACGTAACCACAGCGCATTGTCACAGGATTCATAAAAGAATTAAGTCCTCCAAAGACAAGGTCAGAAAGTCAGCTGTCATCTGGACAATACATATCAGAATTTTTTTTAAAAAAAAAAAGAGTTAAAAAAAAACAAAAGCCCTGCTCTTCTTTGCCAATAACCATGTGTTCCTACAATCTTTGCAACTACGTGGTCTGTATTTGTACTGTAAAACTGGATTTGTCATTTTGCATTCAATTTAACACAAGCTAGGCTGAAAGTGATTTTGCAGCACAGGCAACTTTTAAAGTTCAATGTTCTTTCAGAACGGCGGTCCTTAAAACAGGAGTCTCAAAACGGTGTTGTACTCCTCTACATGCCATTCTCTGAGTGGCAGGGTGCACCTCTTCGTGGACACACTGGCCACTCTGGGCATCAGTAATGCAGAGCCCACTGGGGAAGGGAAGTCTCCTGTTGGCTGGTAAAGGCCACTGAAGTCTGTAGCATATGGCAGGATATTCCGCAGCATCCAGGATTATAATCCTGAAAGGATTAACAGCTGCCTTGCTAAAAATATTAGGACTGAACACAAAGAGTAAAAATTAGAGTACGCATATTATTTTAAATCTTACCGGTAGTCTCAACGATTCCTTCAAGGATGACAACTATTTCAAATTGCTCGCTTCTTAGTGATCTTTGTGAGAGACAAAAAAAGGGGCTCTTTGAGGTAATTTCATGACAGATCGTTAATGGGGAAACTAAAAACAGCTGGTCAGCTCCAGTTCCAAATCCAACATCCAGTTCACACTGGTCTAGCGGCAGAAATTCTCCCTCTGGTGTCTGTCGGGACTAAAAATGAAAAGATGATATAGTAATCGCCGTGTGACACAAAACATGAAATCAATACAATGAAGTTTAAATCTGCCTTTTTCATGACATTACCATCTACATATTAGGTCTGGGGTCTTCATATTGGAGGTATAAGTAATGCTAAATACTGTAACGCTACTATATATGACCAATTATGACTTTTCTTATCATGGCACTAGATCTCATCATCATCTACAAACGTTACTATGATATATATGTATATTTTGACAAAAATGTCGGGTACCACACTACACACCTTATAATGGATGTTTGCCATGGACACACTGTGGCAAAAGTTCCCGTTAATGAGAACAAAATCTACAAGCCAGAACATTTAAATCCATTTCCCGAATTCATGTTTTGTTATTTTTATTTTTGGCAGACGTTCTGATGTACTAACTCAAAGGTAAGCGTCATACGAATTGTACAGTACGTCTGGTAAGTGACATTTCCACAAAACCGTCTGAATCGGTATTAACAATGCTATTATCCCTTGCCAATTTGCATGTACCGTCTACTGTATGTTGATCTCCATAATGAACTTACGATCATTATTAAGGTAAGTGCCCCATTTTTATTCACGTCATTTCACAAGTCCAATAAAAATACCGATATGATGGCTTCCTCCTGCCTCATAGTGTTCCCCCAAAATCTCCCTGGCATTCAAAGTATAACTAAAAATTACATCAGTTGGCCAGGCAGTTCCTCAGCTGATTGCTTTAAAGGTCTCTGATAGAAATTGCCCATTAAAATTAGAAGCTTTGCAGAGCCTATTCAAAATCCTATTTAAAATCCTTTCTGCTTATTACTTGATTAGAAAGCACTTAACTCTTTAAGAAGCCAACTCTTGATTATAAATGATAGATTCTTCTGCAGTTACTAAATAGTTTTAACTGTGTTGCATTGGCATTGACAAATGTATTGGTTCCATTGCTTGGAAACTCCATCCATTAGTCCGGAGAACAAGCCGAAACTAGCAGTTTTGCTGTTGACTTAGATCTGACTGGTATTATTTTAAGAAAGCTTCTGTCCGTAAAAAAAATCCCTAGGCAACTAGTGTACCTTTAGATTGTCTCTCTGCTTCACCTGTATCTTAAAAATGCTGAATTCTTAACTGCCTGGTATCTATTGGTGATTACATAACCAGTTAGGTAGCTGGTAGAGTACAGCTCCTTACAGCTGCTTGCTAAATACAATGCATTATTTCCTTTGTGTGCTATGTGTCTGTTGTTCTGCTGAGGAAGAAAAAAAAATAAATCTTCCTATCTAAATAACCAAGTTCTCCCTTACACAACAGTCAGTTTCTCCACTACTGATGAGGACAGGGAAAATATCAGCTGCTTGCTTGTAAAAGCTTTCTCATGGATTATTTGTGCTTTGAAAGGTAAAAGACAGTGCTATGAAATAAAAGCGATCAAAGCCACTACTACACAGCAATCGTGACAGTCTCTGTTATATGCAAAGGTGTAATCAAACTACTGCAAAAACATCCTTTCTCTTTTCCTGAGGAAACCTGCAGAACTAAGCTGCAGACTGCGCTACTGCTTTTGTTGCCTGGCTACTGTTCTTTCAGCGGATGCACAAAGTGTTTGGCAACACATGATCTTTGCTCCAAGCTGTATGAGCTGTATCTAAAACTCAAATTTTCCCGAAGTTTTATCAAATACGGTTACCTAGACAAAGATGTACACAAACCGCTGCCTGAATGACTCAAGAACTTTTTCATCTACAAACCATTTTTCTCTGTGGAAGAGTCTTCAATCAAATCCACTCAATAGTAAACAAATGCAGCAAGGATGATTAGAGGTAACAGATCTGGGAGAAAGCAAAACGCTGTGTTTGAGGTATTCGGCATCTTACATACAGGACTAATTATGCAGAGCATGGAGGATTTTTAAAAGAAATTTATTTGTTAAAAAGAAATTAACCTGAATGAAGATAGCTTAATAGCCCTAATATGTTAAGACTCCTAGCCAGTGACCTTTGTTTCATATATATAGCTTTACTCAAAGGATCACAAAACAGGGCAGAGGATTATAAACTGTCAGCAATAAGTACGGAAGGAACACTTGTGATTCTTTATTTCGACCACCCGCGTAACACAAAGCTAAATAAATTCTGCAGATTAATACATGCTTGGACAAGTGCATAATTACTTAGAAATGCCCCAGCTTTCATTTTAAACGTGGCCAGAGATGGAGAATCAAAAAGTCTAGATGAGTTTCTTCGAAGGTTAATTGCCTCACAGCTAAGAAAAAAAAAAACTACTCCTGTGTCCGGATTTTTCCACCTTTACCGTTCTGCCAGTGGAGCTTCATTTCATTTCTTATTACTAGGCAGACTTCCATTGCAACATCACTTAGTCTGGTTTTGTGTCTGACCAAACATTTTACGCCCTTCGAGTCTTCACTCCTATCCTTAATTCATTCTCAACGCTTTTCTAAACCTTGTTGTTTATGCACGTCCTTCTTTAACTGGACACAACGCAGTTTTATTATTATTAACCCTCTCTCAGTTCGCTCTTTTAGAGAACTCACATAATTATGTTTTGATACGCAGGTGGACTAATTAACCGTTGGAATAGAAAACACGGGATGCGCAAGACAGATGACCATCGAGCTTAATATTGCTGTACATTGTAGAGAAACGCAGGAATCTAGAAAACGCTAAACTGGTATGTGCTGATTTGCCGTACAGCAATACAGTATTTTCAGTTCTGGTATTTGAGAGGAAAAATCCTGACCTCACCCATCTGCACTTCTGCCCCATCCTTAGGCTAGCAGTTTGCAAGAACATTTTTTATATATTACATTACTAAAATAATATGAAGTCGTTACTTTGATGCCTCTGTTAAAGAATCGTATGGGTTTTTTCGTAGCAACACTATACCTGGAGCTCTAGCTTAGATAATACACTATGACTGCTACTTTTTAATATAGTCTAGTTGCGCCAAGCTGTAAATAGGACCTGAGTGAGCTGGGCTTGTTCAGACTGGAGAAGAGAAGGCATAGAGGGGGATCTAACAGCAACCTTCCAAAAACCTTAAGAGGAAGGTGATCGAGAAAATGGAGCCAGGCTCTTCACAGCAGCGCATAGCTGGAGCAAGAGAGACAACAGGCATAAGTTGACACAAAAGAAGTTCAGACTGAATTGAAGAAAAACTTTTCCATCATAAGGACAGTTAAGCAGTGGAAGAGCTTGCCCAACAAGGCTGTGCAATCTTTGTCCTTAGAGGTTTCAAAACCAGACTGGAAACAGCACAGAGCAACCTAGTCTGACCTCAAAGCTCACCACGCTTTGAGCAGGAGGTTGGTCTAGAGACCTCACAAGGTCCCTTCCAATCTGAATGATTCTGGGGTATTAAAAAACATATCATTTGCACTTTCTACACGTGCCCTGCTTACCAAATTATTAAGATCACAATATAATGGGTCTTTTTACTTATTTGCAATGCCTGTCATCTGCCACTTGCAAACCTTCTGTCACAATTTTGTTTGCTTTCAGCTTACTCAAAGCTGTTAATTAGTACAGCTCAAAGAATAGGTGCCTGCCAGTCATAACACAAAGCACACTGGCTCTATGACTACTCTGCTGCACAACTGTATTTTTAAAACTATTGCTTAGCACATGTTGAAAACAGGCTACAATGATTTTACATTCCTCGGCTTTCTGAATTAAAATGTCCTACACTACTAGCTGAAACACTTTACAGACCACTTTACACACCAACACTATCATGTTTTACCAGTGACATCTGTAGTCCCATCAAGAGAAGGTAAAAATAGGCATCGTAACTAATTTTTTTAAAATCAATACTGATCACTATACGGTGGATGCTGGTTGCTGCTGCTGTCACCAGATCACTGAGGCACACTAGTGAGGTCCAGGAATTAACAGGCAGAAAAATACAGTTCATTGTGACACTGAGAAGGCCAGGACCTAGAACTGCACATTTTCAGCAGCTAGTTCCAAACAGTTTCTTTCTATTTCTTGCCCCAGGAGTTTGTTTCTTCCTGCTTCTAGAGCATTCAATGTAAATTAGAAAGACTCAGGTTTCTGGAAAAGTTTTTTTCTGAAACACGCGCACTTAGTCTTGTAACTCTGTTTTCCAAACTCTCCGCAACTCAGTCCAAAAAGGGCCTCAGACTTTTCCATCATATCACTACACCATGCTGTTGGGTATTGCCCTAGACCAAAAAAAAAGCCAGCACAGTGTGGTGACACCACTGTAATCTGCCAAATATCCTAGGGCATATATCACACTTCCAGTAAATGCCATTCAGACAGACTTAAGATTGGTGTACTTTCTTTACAAAGTTAAATCCTCGGGGCTCCGTTGGTCCAACCGAAACACTACGTTCGCTACTAAATATGTCTCTTATCTCAAGTACAAAAGTGTGATAAGACGTATTTCTTAACATTCTTTCACTATGATACAAGTAAAAAAAAATTCTAGCCATCTCATCGGGTGCAGAAGTGTAGCAAGATCACCTGTCAACAGCACTGCACGAAGCACAGCGGAAAGAGCACAAATCACAAAAAGGCAGACCTTGCTACATATGACCGGTAAGCCAGTTCCAGCATGTTCACCGTGATTTTGCAGGACACACAAAGCTACTTCAAAGCAGCTGCTGTAAATTCACATGCTGCCAGAATGGCTGCTATGACTGCTGGAACTGTGTGTCCAGTTCAAGGGGCACCTCAACGAACTGAGGATTTACAGAAAGACATGGGAACTAATACTATGCCTTGTAATGAGGAGTGAGGGGGCAGCTAGTACACAAACATTCGCTTCTAAACTTTCCTGTGTATGTAGCTTATATTTGCCAAAGGTCGCAAAGCAGCCTGAAGATAAGTCATGGGCATGATGATCATTCAAAAGAAATCAAGCATTACTAACTGATTCATCATCTAGTCTATGAAACAGCTATCGTAAGACAAATTGGTCAAGCAGGTCGATCAAATGTCCTTGTGTTTTCTGTCCCAATCATCTGCATGCCAGCATTGTGTAGCAATAGAGTTATCAGTAGAAAGCACACCAGGTTGTGTGTTCAGTGTCTTATTTCAAAAGAAGTTTATAGTGAATTACTATCACTGTAAAAACACAACTGTGACACCGCTTTTATTCCACTTTGACTTGCATTCTGTCTTGGATGACGGACAAAATTAAATGCTTTAGAGGAGGCTTTCTGCTAATTTTTAATGTCATGGTTTAGCTGGCTTTCCAGTTCCTACAAAAATTGCTCCATTGTAACTCCTGACAGCTTGTTCCCATATATATATATATCTCTCAAACCTCTTCTTGAATCTTAGCAGATTCTCCATTTTAAATGGCATTCTGCGGCAAGAAAATTAACAGCTCAGTCAAGCGTTCTGCACAAAACAGAAAGAAAACAGCCTTTTGCATTTACCATTGTCCCATCACCTACTGTATCATGCTTGTTTTTGCAGATTATTTAAAAGGCCAAACAGTTCCTCCAAAGAGAGGATTACCATAGAGAACACAGAACACTTAGGACATTCAAATATGATATTCTGAAATTAATGTCATCACTGGGATCCAGGTTCTGATGCTCCCCATCTAGCGTGCTCCCGCGACAAGACGTAGCTGCTATGAGCTGCTATGTTGCTTCATCTCAGCATGCTGCATGCCGTGTTTTCCTTCCATTCTACTTCTGACCGATGTATCTCCTGGACTTCTGGGCCTGCCAAACTCTACTGTCTCCCGACGATATTTTATTTTTTTTTTGGTTAATCCCCTTTGAATTCCAGTTTTCTTGCATTCTGAATTACCCTGACCATCGTCAGTTATTAATAAGTAGCTATTGCTGACAACTAAAGGGCCTTTCCACTAAAGCACCTCCACAATCTGTCTGAAATGCTGGGAGGCCACTGGCTGGCACCATGGGGTAAGGAACCGCAAGTTAAAGCTCTCCAAGTTTCTCCATGGGGAAGAGGAGGTTGATCTTTGTCCTAATTTAATGTCATCACAAAAGAGATTTAATGTCACCACAAATCCATTTCTTACTCCCAGCCACCAATTGCTAAAGGGCATGTCTTATTATCCCTCCCTGCAGCTACACTGTATCCTGACACATCCATTCTGCCTGACAGAATTGGCTTCCTGCCAGCCTCACAATCCACTCATAATACCCCTGGGAGGTCTCTGATGAGACTGTCTTTTCCCCTATGCCTGCTTGGCTCTTTCATGGCTCCAACTATGGGCAGCCACGGCAAATTTTTCCGAAGCCCTTCATACCACCCCGGCCATGTCCTCTCACCCACAAGCCAAGGGACAGGGCAGCTGCCCCTGGAGCAGGGCAGAGCCCACGAGCAGGCAGCAGCAAGGGCTGCACAGGGGAAGCCCCATGCTACCTGCACTGTGGGCATGTGGTTACACTTGGCCCACGCCCTGCCTGTGTCACCCACTATGATTGAGGGGCCCCACCCCACCCACTGTCACGCCAGGCCTCACCTTGATCAGCTTGCAGCGGATCTGGGCAGACACCATGTGGCTGTTGCGGAGGTTGCCGACACGGAACATGAGGCACAGCTTGCCATCCCGCTGCGAGACGACTGCGGCATGGCTGAACATGAGGGTCTCAGCTCGCTTCTTGGGCTGGGACATCTTGATGAACATGCAGCCAATGAGGAACGCATCAACAATGGAGCCCAGCAGTGACTGGAAGAGGAAGAGCACAATGCCCTCGGGGCAGCGCTCAGTAATGTAGCGGTGCCCGTAGCCAATGGTGGCCTCAGTCTCTATGAAGAAGAGGAAGGCGGAGGGAAAGTTGTACACGTTGGCAACACACGGACTGTAGGTGTCATCATGTGCCCGGTGCAAGTCACCTCGCAGGTAGGCGATGCCCCACCACATCGAGGCCATGACCAGCCAGGCGACTGTG
>NW_009617346.1:0-222 GCF_000690535.1 Cariama cristata | reverse complement strand
GAGAGGCAGCGACTGCCCTCCCCCCCCAGGTTCCCGTGTTGCCCGTTGCAGCGCCCGTTCTTGTCCACGAAGCGCTGCCGCTCTCTGCGGGTGCTGCTGCGAGTCAGGCCCACTGCCTGGTACTCATCCCCAAACTTCTTGCGCACCGCAGACATGCTGCCTGCTGCCGAGGCCCTCCGCGGGCGCGGTGAAGATGAGGCAGGACAGGGAGGGCAGCAGCAC
>NW_009617345.1:885-1130 GCF_000690535.1 Cariama cristata | reverse complement strand
ACGGGGTGGGGGGACCGGGTCCCCCAAAGGTCCAGCCTGCTGAGTCCCCCATGTTCCCCCCTGCTCTAAGCTGGTAAAGCAGAGAAGCAAAGATAAGACAAGGGGCTGGGATGAGGACAATGATGCATCCATCCCTCCGTGCCCCGGCGCTGGTCCAGAGGTGCCCGTGCAGCAGTGGGAACAGGGGCTGGCGGGGGCCAAGGCCACAGCGCTGGGCACAGGGGAGCAGTAGCCGTGCAAAGGTG
>NW_009617345.1:0-537 GCF_000690535.1 Cariama cristata | reverse complement strand
GCAGCGCTGGGCACAGGGGAGCTGTCGCCGTGCAAAGGTGATGGAGGAAAGAGGCGCTTGGGTGGGGGGGAGTGCTCTCATCTCTGTCATCGGCAGGACAAGGATGAAGGTCACCCACTGGGAGGGGGTCGTGGTTGAGAAGGGTCCTGAGATGCCATGAGAAATGTGGAAAAGGAGCCGCTCGAAGGAGTGGGAAGGCTGTGAGGGAACTGGGCTCGTGGGTAGCAGGAGCCAGGCTTAATGTGACTGCTGCGGGTGTGAGCCCGGGGGGAAACACGCCGGATGGCAGCAGTGGCGCGGGCTGCGGGGTCGGGGCGCAGGATGCCGGGGCTGCTGCGGCACAGCGGTTTGCTTCCATGTGGGAGCGAGAGTCCGAGCTTCGGCTGGCTCTGTGCTGGGCCATTCGGCAAAACCCGGCAGCCCTGGTGCCGCGCAGGCAGGGCACAGGTGGTCGCTGGGCAGGGAGCTCCCTGCGAGCCCAGGGCTTGCCCCCACCTCTGGCATTCGCGTCTGTACTGATGGCTTTGGCACTTGCTC
>NW_009617344.1:0-1163 GCF_000690535.1 Cariama cristata | reverse complement strand
AATTCAATGACAGATCAATGACTGAAGGTAACTGCAGCACTCACTTCACAGGACTAGTTAAGCTGTACATAGATTCAAAGTAGGAGAGCAGAGGCTATGAACAGCAAATTACAGCTGGGGAAACAGTGCAGATCTTACACTCTGAAAGGAGAAACTGTTTACTATACGTACACCAACAAAACCACCAAAACTTTAAGGCTTCAGAAAGCCTTAACAGCACATTTCCCTTATGCTAAAATATCAGAGAAGTAACTGAGCTCCAACTTTTTATCACACAATCACTCCTGAATTTGTATGCACAACTGCAGAGGGAAGATTAGACCTCTGAGAACAAATCAAAAGAAAATGAGCAGATGAACTACAACAAGGTTCAAATTTAGTGCACAATTATTCTAGTTCAGCACTTGTCAGCAACATTATTATACAACTTGATGCTTGTTTAGTAAGCACTACACATTCTTACACTGGAAAAATTTCCTAAGTGGGAGCTTTGGTAGGTGTGCTCCAAGACATTCTTAAAAAAAAAAAAACAACTAATTGTGTAAACCGAAAGTGTTGTTTAAACATGAAGTGAGAAAAAAAAATGGGCTTAAGAATAGGAAATAAGCTTTTTTCAACTCTTTCGGAATACCCAGGCAAAAGACAGAGAGGGTTGAGAATTTGCCACGTATATTTCTACATGAATACTACAGAGAATTCAGCAGCATCTTCACCACACTTTAAATGGTGAAATGTCCCCCAGTGAGCATTTCAGATAGATGTACAAAGACAGAAAATCTAAAGGAATCGGAACAACTATGAGAATTAGACTGGATATGCTAATTGCCTTGCCTACTTGTGGCAGAAAACTCAAACAACAAACATGGGGATTTGAGGCACCTGGTACAACAGTTATTAACCAGCCCAAAAGCAATCAACAAGCAGCACTCCAGGAAGCAAAGTTATTTGCATCAGAAACCTAGAAGGATCTCCCAAACATATTTTTAATTCAGAAACATTTATAAAATAGCACAATTTAAATATATCCTATCTTTTACACATGTTACCAAGAAAAAAAAAAAACACCAAACACAGAAAGAGCTCTGTACATTTTCACAAATGCAGCTGCTTCACAACCGGGACTGCCACACAACAGTAATTGTCATGCCCACCTCAAACAACAA
>NW_009617343.1:0-1636 GCF_000690535.1 Cariama cristata | reverse complement strand
CCCCGCCGATAAAAACCTCGCAAGTCCCAATTCACCCTGAGATAGAATAGATTTATTAGCAAGAGGTAATCAGGAAACATATATTTTTACAAAAAAATGGAAATATTTTTCCAAACAAGCTGTAAGTTGAAATAGTTTTAGGGCTTGAAAGAGAATTCTCATACCACGAGGTATTGCTTACAGCAAAAGTGTTCTGGTTGTTAGAGTGGAGCATGCCTGCCACTGTAAAGTTAAACTGTGTTTATATACTGTACAATGTAAAAAATACATGGTAATATTCACAGAATAAGCACTACATTACTATATTCCTGCTAGAAGGTGGTTAGACAGGATTACAGTATATGTAATAAAAACACTCGGTCATCTTTTTCTAATTCTACATCATGTCACTCATAGTGGTCACAAGGTATACGGATCTATAGCATATCAACAGAAGCTGGTCATGAGCCGTATGCAGCGAGGAGTCAAAGGGACATTTCCATCTTCCCGACTCGGGCAGCGGCCGAGAGGCCCCCCCGGTGCCAGGCCAGCGCGGGGGGGTGGCACGCAGAGAGCGGGCAGCTTCACACGGAGGGATAAACGTTAAAGTGTTCTCTTCCCCCGCCTTGCGGAGTTTGCCCAGGGATGTTACTGCCGGTACCGTTCGAGCAAGAGCTGCGCCGCGCTGCCCGAGAGCCCCCTGGGAACACAGGGGTTCACCTGCCTGACCGCCAGCCCCCTCGAGAAGAACAAATGACAAAAATAACATCATCGAAAAGAAACCGGGACTCCAGCGAAGAGTCGATGCGTGAAACCTTAAACGATGCGGGAAATCCTACGCGAGGTCTACTGCGGCCTAAGAACGAGGAGGGCGGTTTGCTTGGAGAAGCACATACGTGGAAGTCACTCCAGGGCGTCCAACGGAAACGAACGGATATATACAGTATGGTATAGCGTGTGTACACGAGCAGCCGCCGGCCACTGCTCCGGGCTCAAGAAGGCAGTTTGGGCTCTATTCGCAGAGAAGCTTCATAAAGGGTTTCTTCGTCCATCACAAACGACTGGTCCAGCAGGTACTGCGTCACCTGGAAAAATGAGAGCCAAACTTAACGGGTAGGACTCACCTCTGCTGCAACCAACAATAAACGCCAAAATTAAGAAATGATAAAGGCCGGAGCAGTAACCAAGCCCCAGAGAAGTGCCTGCAGGTCCTGCTAACCGACAGGCATTGCACGGGCGTATCTCATCCCAGGACGGCAAAGTCTTGCCTAGTCCTCAGCTGCTCTTCTGTTTTTCCTGCTTAGTTTTCCTCTCTGGTACTATTTTATCAGCCACAAGGTTCTCTCCTGTTGAGAACACAAAATCCTGATAATTAAGGCACCACCTAAGGGGGGAAGAACATTCTTTTTTTTTCTGGCGGGGCAGGACATCTGCTCCAGCACTGGGAGACAATCTGCTCGCAATTCCTGGCAGATTTTTCCCAAATTACTTCTTGGCCTCGTTAGCAGCACGGCATTCAAAGCTGATGCTGATGAGGGACACAGCCCATGCCGGGGCAAGGCTCTACGCCTGGGCTTCAGAGTCAGCCGGCAGCAGAGCCTTTGCCCGGGAAGCACCGGCAGCGCAGACAGGGCTTCATCCCATCGCCCACAAGAGC
>NW_009617342.1:0-200 GCF_000690535.1 Cariama cristata | reverse complement strand
CCCTCATCCTCAGGAGATGGCTCTTGGCTCGAGCCATTGTATGGTTCTGCCCACCAAGAGCCCTGGGGATGTGAGGACATCGCTCCAGGCTATCGACTCCCCAGAGCAGGTTTGAGCCTGCTGCTCTCACCATGCGGCTACCGTCCTCTCCCCTAGTACCTGCTGATCTGCTACAAGAGCTGCTGGGGTGGCATCTTCAA
>NW_009617341.1:2789-25734 GCF_000690535.1 Cariama cristata | reverse complement strand
TTGGTGTCATCTGCAAATTTACCGAGTGTACCCTCAATCCCGTTGTCTAGATCGTCTGTAAAGATGTTGAACAGCACCAGCCCCAAATCTGAGCCCTAGGGAAGACTGCTAGTGACCATCTGCCAACTGGATTTAGCTCCGTTGACCACAACTCTCCGGGCCCAGCCATCCAGACAGTTTTTTACCCATTGAAGAGTCCACCTATCTAAGCTGTGAGCAGCTGGTTTAATTAGGAGGATGCTGCGGACCACCGTGTCAAAGACCTTACTAAAGCCTAGGTAGACAACATCCACAGCCTTTCCCTCATCTACCAAGCAGGTCATCTTGTCATAAAAGAAAACCAGATTGGTCAAGCATGATCTTCCTTTCATAAATCCATGTTAGCTGGCCCTGACCCTCTGATTCTCCTGCATGTGCTGCGTAATGGCACTCAAGATGATCTGTCCATAACCTTGCCCGGAACTGAGGTCAGGCTGACAGGCTTGTAGTTCCCTGTCCCTCTTAATAGCTGTAAAATTTATGGTTAAATGGCACCTGTAGACACTTCGTTAAGGACAGTGGCTACTGAGACTCAGAAAACAGACATAGTTACCAACCAGCTCATCTTACTTTCTAAAGAAAAAATAGCGGAGTATGGAGGATAGGAAAAGAAGATTAACATCAGATATGCACACTTTTTGTAAAAATGTGCACACTCCTTTCTACATTTTATTTTTGTATTCTTACATTAAAGAGGTACTTTTGCTTTTAGCGTCTACAGAATGAATTGCAGCAAGACTAGTATGTTCTTGTTTAACCAGATAATAGTATTTAATGTGTAGCCCCAGTGGTGCCTGTATGGTGAAAAATAGCATCTGTTCAGGGAGCACTGCAAACTCAGTTCCCAGATAAAGCCATGTTTTTTAAGTTCTAGTCTCAGGTGTTAGGTCTGTTCTAGTAAATAAGGCGGGTCCAGCCCCTGCTCCCTGGCCCTGTGGGTAAGCGATATGGCAGGGCTCGGGTCTGCATGGCTGAACTCTCCCTTACGTCCCCTAAACAGGGTGCAGCCTCTTGAGAGCAGTCCTGGTGCAGGCTTGTCCCTTCGACTGGGCTCATGTATTGCCTCGGAGGGTGTGCATCGCAACGGGCTGTGGCCTTGCTACGGGAAGGACTACCAATGAAAGAGCAACGGGCCTGGTCTGGCCTTCTGTACACTTTCAGCATAGACATGTCCAGTTATGTCTGGACTTTTAGATGAATTTCAGAAACCATACAAAATGGGAAAGACACTAGTTAGGAGAAAGAAGTGGATAAACTGTGATTAGGTCAGGCAGCAGCCTGACAAGCAGGACTGTAGTGTACATGTGAAGGGTTTGAGACAAGAAAACAAGTGAGGTTATTTCATGTAATGCTGTACGAAGGCTTGCCAAGACCACATGCAGACAGTTGTCTACAAATTTTGGCACCACCTAACAAGAATGATAAGTGTTAGAAATGCTACAGAGATGGAAAGTGGTGATAGAGTCCAAAGGAGTGCATTTTGAGCACAAGTTAGAAGGAAAATGTTTTTTACTGTATTGTTAAATATGGGGATCTAATCCAAAGGGGCTTTTGGCACTGGTAAACTTTGTGTAAGACCTTAACAACGCCTATACTTTTAAGTTGTATATAGTTGTATAGAGAGAGAGTGAGGAGAAAATGGCTGCTGTTCCCAAACAAAAGAGGAAAAGCGGCTAACAGTGAATGCAGCACAGGAAGAGTGTAGGTGTGCTCGGTGCTTCATGTGGGAGGAAAAGGAATGGAAGCTGCAGCAAAGAGCGTGTCCCCAGAGGAAGCAGCAGTGTGATAGCTCCATAAATGCTAGATAAAGTGAGAGAGACAAATTTTCCAGGGTCACAGCATTTTTCTTTTGAAATATTACTGTAATAAGTCCTTACGCTTTCAGAATTACTAAGCGGATGTTTTCCAGAGTGTGGTATAGCAGGGAGCAGGCTGGATTCCTGCCTGCTAAGTAACTGTTCTCGTTTAGAACAAGCTATTTCAACCCTACCAAGGACGATTTGCCATGTACGTATAGTTAGTTGAACACTAAGCTCCTGGCAGGCAGTGCATGTGGCATCCCTCTGATGTTAAAACATGTTGCAACTACTCAGGTACTGACAGGAATACATTCCTTAAGGGGAGGGTTAGGAGGGTTAGTGATGCCTCGATTTGCAGTAACACGTTGGACAGCCTTGGGGATTGAATGATAAAGAAACTAAATATTACACAGTATCAAGCCTTAAAATGCTAGGGGATATGTTTTAAATAAAGAGATTAGTTGGGTCTGCTAGTTTTGGCTTGCTGTTTTGTAACTTGTAACTTATTGTTTCCCAACTTTAACAAAAAGAAAATGTGAGTTTGGTTGCATTGCCCCCCCCTTCCCACCCACCTCATTGTTCAACAGGATGGTTGTTTCTGTTTTCAACATTTTTGTTATGTAGAAGAAACAAACTTGGCATTAAGAATTGGCAATTTGGGAAAAGATGAACAGCATTTAGGATGATTAAAAATATTGTCAAGCAGACATTCTTTTAATGTTACTTGCCTGAGTATGCATATACATATAACTAATGGGTTTAGAAATAGCAAGTAACCTCAGCATCAGTGTAATTGAATGCACTTGGAAAAATTCTGTGATGACTCTTGGTAACGGCTATATTAAAATAGTACTGGAAGCAGGCCTGCAATTTTAACATCTTGTGTTGTGGTGGTGGTTAGCCTTAGTGGGTATTAGATGGAACCAGGCAGTTCGGTTGATTGATTTCAGATCTGGACTTAAAATGATCCCTGTATATGTTGTGCTGGATCCTACTGCAGAGTAGCAGCTGAATGAAAGGTAGCAGTTTGCTTTTTGCAATAACTGAGAAAAAAAAAAATACTGGGATGAAATCAAAGCTTTTCTCTCGCTTCGGCCAAATGGAAGTAAAACGGAAAATTAAGCTTTGAATTGAAAGGCTCAGTTTTTATTCAGGTTTCATGTGTCTCTTACTGTTTGATCAGTAAAGACCACGACACCTAAGGGTGTCAGAAATCTTTATCCAAAAGGATATGGTGCCTGAGCAGTGGTGGCATATGTGCCTGTGATAAGTCGGACAGGGAGGGGTCTTGGTCTTCTGGCAATGCCTTTGGCAAATTTGTGGCACATGGAGAAATGGTTGCCCCCAAGGCAGGGTAGCACAAGGAGCCTTTGGGAAGTCTTTTGAACTCATTGCGGTACCTGACCGTTCTTCCCTGTCGGTAACTGTATTAATCCCACTGGGAAGCTATTGTGTCAGATGGTTGCTGCTGGGTCTGGAGGGAGTTTTCTCAGAAACTCAGCAGAACAGAAAAATCATTTGGTTGGGTTTCTTCGTTGTCTTTTTGATATTCAAACACTCCAAGGAAAGGTACATTATTTATGATTATTTCTGTAGATTGCACAGTGTGGTTGAGGTTAACAGCTGTGAGCCTTGTTCCTATTGAAATTTTATCATAGGCAAAAAATTGGCAAAGTTACTATGTCGTTTCTGGTTTTGTAATGACAAAACCATTTCATATTACAAAGAGAGTGTAAAATCTGTTTTTAAAGCTGGTGAAAGGACTGACTGAGATCCTTTCTAGTTTCATTCATGTATATACTGAGCTTGAAATCTACACAGCAAATTTACTGCCAAGTTGTGATTAGGGGACGTTTAACTAATAGATCTTTGATGTTACAGTGGCTCAATTGTGTCTTTATCTAATTAATTGGTATGGCAAGTTACAGGTAAAGTTTTGCTGTGCTAGCAAAAGTGGGACAGGAGGCTTCAGTAGGTTTATTAAACTTGGTGCTTGTCAAATCAAGGACATGCATGATACAAGGAGTTACCTGAATTAGCTGTGTATATTGTTGGGGGCTAAATTAGTAAGTTAGGGCACCTGAGGGCTTTTTTTCCTGATTTTTAGTGCAGTTAAAACATTCATTCTCTTTCTGTTGGAAGTATTGATATAACATGTTGGGATAGTTAGCAAATAGTACCTCCAACACTATAACTAGATCTCGTGGTCATGACAATGTACAGAGCACTATGTCTGCAAATATTGGGCATCAGTAGAAATGTGTAGGTCACGAGAACAGTGTGTGGTAGTTGAAGTCCAGGAGTCATCGTCATTGTGTTGATGCCTCAGTCTTTCCAAAGCAGGCTCTTCGGCAAGCTGATTTAGACAAGACTTGGATTTGTACCTGATGTGGAGACAAATTCTTTAGTAAGTTCCCAAATATTCACTCTACATATAAGCTGGTGTAAATATCTTTCAGGATTTTGGAAACTCTGTTAAGGGATGGGTTAAATGCTAAGTGTTATTATGTGGTAGGTTAAATAATGAATAGATTTTGTTTCATTACCTCATTTGTAGAGTTCCTGGGAAAGTAACAGGAGGCATATGTTAGAAGAGATAGAGCTAAAATTTTGGGGTTACGTGGGCATTTCCCATTTTCTGCTTCCTTTCTTTGCAATCCTTCTGCTGTTAACCAAAATCTCTAGAGTAGATGATAGTGTATTTCTTGTGCTCCCTTCTGAAATGTGTTGAATCCTATCTGTTTGAGAAGTCTCTCTATTCTTGTCTTCTAAAAAAATTTGTTTTATGACTATGTATTCTGGCATGGTCTTTAATTTGTTTCAGTAGTCCTCCCATCCCTGAAAAATGCATGAGTCTTTCTGGCACCCATCCTTTTCAATTGTCTGTGAACAATGAAGCAAAGAATTTGATTGATTTTTATAGGCATTTTCTAATTACAGCAGTGGAAAAGCTAAGTGGACTATAGTGACGTGTACACTTTACTCTGCATCTTCCGTCATGTTTTCTCTGAGAGTTTTGCTTGAGTCTCACTATATCAATATTGCTGCTCAATATAAGCCAAGAAAGAAATACCCTTTGAATATCCGGTAGTACTGAAGCAGTATCCAGAGTTTTGACTGAAACAGAGTTGTGCAGATTAAACAGCTTAGATGGTTCAGCCTTGTTGGTTAGCCTCCTGAACCCATTAACAGTATTTTCATGTGGAATATTACTCTGATGTGTATATGTTTTAATAAAGTTAAACGTCGTAACTTGAGCAACTGTGATCCGGGAACAGTGAAGAGAAGGATGTGATTTCTTCATCATTGCCTGGGGAAAAAAAAAAA
This sequence comes from Cariama cristata, assembly GCF_000690535.1. Lineage (NCBI taxonomy): Eukaryota > Metazoa > Chordata > Aves > Cariamiformes > Cariamidae > Cariama > Cariama cristata. The sequence goes on along the minus strand of NW_009617341.1, from coordinate 20,569 downwards.
TAAATCTTTTTCCACTTTGAAATGTCAAATTCCCTTCAAATCTAACCTTTTATTTTAACAAGCAAATATTGTAGCTGCTAGTTTGGATCTTGAACTGTTTTACTAGGTATTAGGCTCTGGCTACAGGAAAATCTACATGTGCCTAACTTTATGATGCACAACTCTTTAATTTCAAGGAGTCTTTGCAGAGTAGAAAGCTTGCATTTGATCCATGTAACTTACATTATAAACCCCTTCATTTCTTTATGCTGTTCTGCAGATAATCATTCACTTGTGTCTCTTTGTGGTGCTAGTTACTTGTTTTCTTGGATTGATCATAATTTCGTCAGCTTCCTAATTGAAGTGATATTAATCACACCTTTTTTTTTCCTCACTTCTGATACAAATTGTGTCTTATTTCTAACACCTACACTGAGATCTTGAATGGCAGGCGCCAGTCTTTTTGTAAATGAAATGATTAATGACTCGTGGTGTAGAAGCCAAACCCTTTGACTTGGGTGTGGCTGCAGCAGAAGCATCTCCTTTGCATGGAACATTCCAACTTGGCGGGTGTTTGGGATGTTTATGTGTGTGTTTTGATGGCAAGGCCCCAGCCTGCTGGAAAAATCTGCCATAAGATGACTCACAATATTATGACAGAAGTAGAGTCATTGTCTTTTACTTAAAGTGCATTTAATTTAATTTGTTCTTGACTATGTATAAAACCACTTAATAGTGCTATGCAAATTGAGATAACATATATCTATAATTCATGACAAATAGCTTCTACAGAACTCATGTATTTTCTCTTTAGCCTTAAAAATGAAAATGTTTGCCATGATGGATGATGCTTTTAAATCTAGTATTTGCTTCAATTAAGGCAATTAAATAAATATGTATTAGAAGGATACTCATCACAACTGCAATTTAAGCAGTTAGTAGTATTTCAGAATTCAAAGGAGAAATTAAATCCTAAAGCTATCGGAAAATATTTGTGAGCCTTTATAATACAGCCCCAGAACACTCACTGCACGCAATCTGTGCTCAGTAATACCGGATTCCTTTGATCCTTCAGAGAAGGGTGGTGATCAGTGATCACAGCACTGAAATCTGTGTATGCGTGCTCAAATGCAAATTCTGATGTGCCCAGTTAGCGGACAGGTATGTCTGCAAGCTTACAGCATACAAAACCAACTTTCATTTTTATTTAAAATCATGAGAAAACCCTCTTAAACAAAAGGAACAAGATGGCAATTATTGATTTCCTGAGCCATGTTTTTTGGATGCGTTTTTCTGGGGTTAAAAAAAGTGTTTTACTGAGCTCTGGGAGGTAAGCTCCTTTTCCTGTGGCTTTGCAACATATCCCTCCACTATTTGGGAAGGGAAAAAGGTGACCTGTGGAGGGTGGATGCCCCAGGCCCACAGCAGTGCGCACTTCCCATGGCCTGTACCAGGTCCTTTTGCATGCAAGTCGTAATACCTGTCTTGGCCCTTTTATAAGCCATCAGTGGGCTTGTTCGCAGTCAGCTGTTGAGACTTCTGTCTGCTTCAAAAACCAAAGGCAAGCACTATCAAGACAGACGAACGCTGTCTTCTGTAGTATTTTCTGGTAGATCAAGACTTTAGATAAATATAGACCAGTTAATCTAGGTCAGTAACCTATGTGTTAAGTGTGTCATTAACTGAAAAACAGCAGTATTCATTGCAAATTTCCCTTGTTCTTAAAGGGGAACTGGAATAACTGTGTGCTGGTAGGAGTTGCAGGGATGGGAAAGGATGTTTGAAAGGGGGGGAGGCATCTCACAGAGTGGGCTCTTCTTCAGCTGGGGAATGAAGCCACAGCACCGATGTAAAATGATGTATTATGCAACAGCAGTTTTTATTGATTTTTACCTGTATCGCGGTGAGAAAAACCTTACCTCTTCTTCATCTAAATGAAAACTGTTCTAAGGAGATTATCATGTCAGTGTCTCTGCAGCTTGCTGCTTGTTTTCTGGGAATTGTCAAGGCTTTTGCAACAACTTGTTCTCTCTTGTTCTGAGAGTTGGCAATCAAACAGGCAGCGCAAGTGATTCTTGGGCCATTTTTATTAAGTGTGAAACAAATATAAAGAAGGCAAGTGAAAAAAAATAACCAAACCAACAGTGTACACTTACAGAAACCTGCTTCCCTTGTCAAAACTGTGCTGTGAAAGGAATCTTTATTAGTCATACTGTCTCCATTATTGTGGCTGAAATAGGAGACTGGAGTGCTTTGTTTCCTTTTCTAGTATTGTCTTTTATTTTTCATGGATTTTCTGTGCTGCTAAGAGCAACGGGTGATACTGGTTTCATTGCACCATTTTCATTGCACTGAAATTCGGAGAATGGCATAAGCTTGATTTTATTCCTGCTAAGCATGTTGGAAGTGGAAAGTCCCACTGGTTTAGGAGGATTATGTTTCTTTTTACACCGCGTAAGTTTTGTTAATTAAATGTTCTTTCAGGAAATAATAGGGGCAGTATTATTATCTGTCTTGTAGACTTGTCTTCTAAAGAGCACGAGGAAACCAGTGATTATAAATGGCTGAAAAGAAATACATTTTTATTTACAATGCCCTTGTAGTTAATTCAAAGTCAAGCTTGTATTGAGTTTCCCATGATTTAATACCGTTTTGTGATCAAGGGAATTTGGGGTGTTGCCAAATGAAATGTTATCATATTTTTTGAACAGTGTGATATTTAATAGCTTTATTTCTGTCTATTGCAATTATTTAAAGCTTCTGCTAGGTAAAACTAAGAAAATAATTTCCCTAGAAACAAAAATGACAAAATTTAAGGACTGAATTGTTCACTAAAGCTTATATGTGTTTTTTTTTTCTTTTGGGGTTTTGTTTTAGGGTTTTCTCGGTGTGAGTCTGGTTTTCAGTAGCGTAGAATTTCAGTAGCAAAGGTTTCAGAACCTTGTGACTCTAGTTGGCTTCAGTGGGAGGAATTTTTGGTTAGCATCTTTGAAAATCCCTTCTTCCTTGTAGTTGTTATGGCTAAGAAGATTTGCGGTGCTGAAAGAGGCAAGCAGTAATGCACTCTGCCCTGAGAATCACAAGATCTAAAAGCCAAGCACCACATAGCAAACCTAAGTACAATATTAATTTTGAAGTTTTATATTCATTTAAAACATTATAGGGATGTTGGTACAGGATAATACTTATGGGCCTTAAAAATGTTTGTAGGTAAGATTGGCTTAAGACAAGTCTTCCATTAAAACAAGAGTCTTGTGACTGGCAATGGAGTTTAGCAGGACGGAGGTGTGAAGGTGTAAGTGCATGGGGCTGAGGGTTTTCTGCAAGACAACGAACAGCAATGTTTCTCTGAAAGCAGGGCTTCAATGCAGTTTGAACAAGACTTCTTTAAAGCCCAGTAAGAATACTTGTCATCCAGGTTAAAGTAATGTTTTTGTGACTGAACTTGTTTCTGTATGGGTTCTGACATGTGCTGAAGAGTTTGGTGCAGAATGACTGAAAACTTGTAAAGGCAGTAGAAATAACCTTCTTCATGTAAATGAGTCCTAAGAGAAAAGCGAGTTTAACCTCTGCAAGGGCAGTGGAAAGGACAAGGCAGGACAATACAATGGCAATGAACATGAATAAATATGCATAAGGGGAGAGAGAGAGAGAGAAGGGGTGGCTAGAAACTTTAGCTTGTAGATGAAGAAGTGACAGTGTTGTAGTTGCCTGCTTGTGTTTATCACTTAGCACTGACCTCAGATTGTTCACATGATTTTAATGAAATCCTTTTAAAATGAAAATTCTGTTGTTGTATCCATCCATGCTCTTGGTTTGATTTACTAATACAGCAGTGATTTAAATCTGATAAAGAGTTGTAATCAAATGTTATTGTTTTTATTTGACAGGCCGGACCTGATAGACATGAATACCGTTGCTGTTCAAAGCAACCTTGCAAATTTAGAACATGCTTTTTTTGTAGCAGAAAAACTTGGTGTTGCTAGACTTCTGGATCCTGAAGGTAAGATAGCTGTGAAGGGCTTTGTTGCAAAAACTCTAACATTAAGCTAAAATCCAATCTGCCTGCAGGTTGTATCATATTTGTGGGCAGTCTTACAACTACATTATAAAGTGCTGTTCTGTCTTGCTCTTTTAGATGTTGATGTTTCCTCACCTGATGAGAAGTCAGTCATAACTTATGTGTCATCACTTTATGATGCATTTCCCAAAGTACCAGAAGGTGGTGAAGGCATTGGTGCAAATGTGAGTAGGAGAAAAATACTTATGCGGTGTGTGAGCTTCGTTAATACAATTCTTGATTTCAGCTCCAGAATGTCAGCTGGATCTTCCGTAGGACTGCTGTTACACTTTTCTTTGACATGAGTTTCTAAATTGACATTTCAGAGGCTTAGCAGCTCTTTCATACTCTGGACATGAAAATATTCATGCAAAAACTTTAACTAAAAGCAATGTACCTGAAGTTGGAGAAATACAGAGTCAAAGTTTTTAATTTCCAGTCATGGACCCATAAATTGTGCCTCTCTGTTTCTTATCAATTTGAAGTTTATTAAACTAGAAAATTTTGTGTTTTCATTGAAATTATTTGGGACCAAAACTGAAGAGTGAAATTGTATATTTGGAAGCTTTAAGTGACCAGTAATGAGCAAGTAAAATTGTTTCAGAATTGCAGGGTTTAGAAATCTTTTTTCTATGTGTGTGAAGACTCAGACTTCAAAGATAAGACAAAAATGAGCTCTCATGATTTTCTTCTGATCTGTAATCTGGGTTTGTGCCTTGGTAGGATGTTGAAGTCAAATGGGTTGAATATCAGAATATGGTGAACTACCTCATGCAGTGGATCAGACACCATGTCACGATAATGTCTGACAGAACATTTCCCAACAATCCTGTGGAATTGAAGGTGAGGTGTGGTCTCTGAAACTCCTTGTTGGAACGACAGTTAATCTTACTGACTGAAAGCATGCTTGAACAAATGAAGGGCTTGTTGATTTATACAATCAAATCAACTGTAGAACAGTACTACTCCTTAACCTTTTGAAAGTACAACAAATACATTACTAACATATGAACAATCAAAAGCAAATCTTTACCTTGTCATTGGTCGCTTTTTGTAGAACTCAAGTAGAACAGTATAAGAACGTAAGTTTATGAAGAATATTAGGAGAGGGTTTACAGACTAAGATTATATTCACTGTAAGTAAAAGTTGATGATGGTTTTTGTGTTTCTGTAGGCACTTTATAATCAATATTTGCAGTTTAAAGAAACAGAAATTCCGCCAAAGGAGACAGATAAATCGAAAATTAAACATCTGTATAAACTGCTAGAGGTAAGTTTTAACATGCATTGAAATGTATAGAAGTTTCCTTTCTGTGACTTAAAATAACAAACATGTATGAATTCTTAAGGTCTGGATAGAATTTGGACGCATCAAACTTCCTCAAGGCTACCATCCAAATGATATAGAAAAAGAATGGGGAAAGCTTATTATTGCCATGCTGGAAAGAGAGAAGACCCTTCGGCCTGAAGTGGAGAGGTACGCTAGTGAATGTTCAAACCCATATTGAAAACGGTGTCATCTTCCATGATAACATCCACATTATTTTTCTAGATCGAGTAATTCTGCCTTTGTTCAAGGCCTGAAGTTCTTTACCTACTTCATAGAAGCAGGTCCAGGTGGAAGTAACTTTGGTGGTCTCAGAAGGTCATGATGAATAGTATCTGTGCCTCAGATTGTCAAAGCACTTAAACACAAATATAACCACCTTCTTTGTACAGTTAGTCAGAGCTAGGTTCATATCACTTCACTGTCTCATTTGGACTTGATTTCGTATAAGCAACATCCTCATCCTTTACATGAAATGTAAATTTCACTTGGTGCACTGCATTGTGGGCTAACGTCCTGTTCTGAGGTTGTTTAAAAGTTGGTTGTACTCAAGAGCACACAAAGCGTTTAGACGTGCAAAGTGTATCGTAGTCTTCCATGGTAGTAGAACGCATGGTACTGTTTCATACATCACTAATAGCATACTGAGCACGTTTAAAATCTTGATGCAGTCTTAGAGCGTTTCTGCTTTATAATGGTACCTCTTGAGTTCTGTGGCAGACACAGGTGCTATCAATTCACTAATTTAAAAAACTTTTATTTAAGTTACATGATTCTTTGGGCTTCTACCTGCAGGAGGGTATAGACACCTGGGTCTGCATTCGTTCTACTTAACTTTAAGCATCCAAAGGAGACACCTAAGATCTGAATCACTTTCTAGAGAATGCCTGCACTGGCTTTCTGCTGACAATAGGGTGATCATTCTCTCTGGTTTCAGTACCTGAAATTAGGTGTGAAGAATCCAGACCATTGTGTAGGAAATCCTCAGAAAGACAGATTTTAGCCAGAGAAGATCCAAAAGACAGAGTTGATTAAATATGTGTCATGCTTACAAAAGCAAGAGCGTGACTGAAATAGCAGATTCAACGGGAGGTGTGGATTCACAGCATCCCTCTGCGAAAGAAGTTGCTATAGAGGAGTACAAAGTGGTCCCCACAATACAGTGTTGTCCCCCCTCATGCAGAGCAGAACACTGGAAAGCAGCGGAAGAAATACAGCCTGCTAGATCTTCTAGGTTAATCTGTCCCGACCTGCCAAAGACAAAGTTGGTGCCCACCTTCGCCAAAAGAAATTCTGTTCATACTTGCAGAAAGCTGGGTTATCTTTGTTGAGAATGTGTATAAATGACTAGTTTACTTCTCTTTTATTCAGATGGACTGAGCACACATAAACAAACATAAACGTAAACTCCTTCCCATATTTCAGGATTGGTAAACACACTTAAAGTGACAGATTGTATGGTGATGGTCACCTCATGTGGTAGTCACTGTAAAATGAGAGAGAAAAGTTAATTAAGTGATTCTGGCTTAGTGATCAAGTTAAAATTGTCGATTGATCTGGACACAAGAACTTGGTCCATGTTTGTTGTATTGGTTACTAGTGCCTCTCACTGATATGAGGTGTTGATACAGCTCCTGGGGTGAGATTTGGTCGTAGCAAAAATGTGACCTCAGCTAATACTGAAATTTGGCAAGTACTAAAACTGCCTGCAGGTGAATACATCTGAAAGTATCAACACAGATAGACAACATGTGGCCAAATTGGTGTATGAGGTCAAAATTAATATCATGTCAATGAGGAGAGTACCAAACTGAGCTCTAGTTTGCAACACCAGCAGAGTTTGGCATTACTGCAGGGGTGTGTCTGTGCCTTTTCTGTGCTCTTCTGTGTAAACACAGTCTTCTTCTGGTGTGGGTGTGGTTTCTCAGGAGGCCCTAAAAGCAGGGAGTGAAATACTGAAAAAATCACCCCTAATCCAAATTCTGAGTTAAAACGTAAACTTCAGGGCAGCGATAAGATTTTTCATGTTTGTTTTGTGGTCAGAACAGCAAGAAGCAATTAGCTCTGAATGTGGAAGATGTTGAAGGGAAATTTGCAGGAGGACAGATTAGTGGGACAGGGCAGTTAGTAAATGTGCATGCTTGGACAGTGGAGTAATGATGGTGGGTTGGATGTTGTTCAGGTGTCTCAAATTCTATTGTTATGAGCTGACTAACCATGATATTCCCCCAGCTTTATTGTGCAGTTCCATTTGAAGCAAAAGGAGTCAGCCCAACCTGGGGGTGTTTTGTACCATACCCAGAGCATGGAATTCTCACTTCACTCCTGTTTGAAACTTCATTGAAGAGTCTGAGAAAGACTGCAAAGACTTCTTTAAATTCTTATTTGGCTTATAAACATTTAGTGACACTTAAATAAAATATTTGGCACGTCTATTTCCTAGAGACGCCCTAATGTTGCTGTCAGGTCTGTACTTGCAAAACTTTAATGCAAAGTAGGGAAGCCAAAAGCAAGGTAGCATACATAGCCCTAGGTAAAATCCTTTGAAGCACTGGCAGAATATTAATTGCTGGGTTTTGAGTATGTGTGCTGAAGCCTATTTAAAGGAGGAGTGCTAGGTGTTTCAAAAGCCAGTAGTGAAATTTCATCCCTAGAAGCAGTACATTTTGTAGGAGTTTTATTTTTTTGTTTTTCAGAAAATGTAAACAGCTAGAAGGACCATGCTCTGGATGTAAAAATGAATAGCAGTAGTTATAGCTATCATAGCAGCGATTCACTGTTTAGCAATAGTACTAGTACTCGAACCAGCGTTGACTCTCATGAGAATTTCCTTTCTGTTAATTGTGGTCCCACACTGGTTAAATCTTGTATAAGCTTTGGTGACAGCACCTTAGAAGGAAACAGGTAACTTGGCAGATGTATTTTTACTTTGTGTTAGATGCGGTTTGTTCGTTTGTTTCTTTGCTTGTTTTTAAAGCCATGAAACGTGTAGTAAATATAAATAATATTAATACTTATTTATTTTTCTGAAATGCTCTGGCATCACCTAGGTTGGAAATGCTGCAGCAGATTGCAAACAGAATTCTGCGGGACAGCCGGAGCTGTGAGGACAAACTAATACTTGCCCGGAATGCTCTGCAGTCTGTAAGTTAGTTGGTGATTTTACTCATCTGTGTTCATGAACTTACTGCAATGGAATGGCTACTTTAAAAAGAAAATCCAGTAGGATTTTTGAGTGCATACTTCATAACTGTTACTTTTTTTTTTTCGTTGTACAGTTAATTTAGCATTTCTTCAAGAAAATACAAAAAATTGCCTAGAGTGAGTTCTGTTATTTTGTTGTTGTTGTTGATAGTTAGATAAAATGCTTCACAATTGTTTCAAGATCAGAAGAGGTTTTTACAAAAAAATTAGGAATTCTTACAGCTCGTTTCTCTCTGGTTTAGCTGCAGGGCTTAATGTCTTTCTCTTATTTTTTCAGGACACCAAGCGATTAGAGTCAGGGCTCCAGTTCCAACATGAGGCAGAGATAGCTGGGTATCTTCTTGAATCTGAGAACCTTCTCCGCCAGCAAGTGATTGATGCCCAAATTCTTATTGATGGAAAATACTATCAGGCAGACCAGCTTGTGCAAAGGTACTTTACAGTGTATTTATGTGAATAAATAAATGTCCCAAATATGAATATCCATTATGGGCAACACTTTCAAATCTCTATGTCTATGGTTAAACTTCTCAGTCTGTCACAGGGCACTCAGATAAAGATTATCAGGTATTCTGGTAGGTACATTGCCCACAAACGTTGTTGAAGACAAGAGGAGCTGTTTGTACTCATTTGTGAAAATGAAGTTATTCACCAGCACAACTTTAATGTTTACTAGATATCTGAGTGTAAAGATGTTAGCTTGTTTTGTTGCACCTAAAATGCTTCTAGAATTCATTAACTTTGATTTTAAAAATGATGGCGAGATTTCTGGTGATAGCTGTAGGTGTCTTTACAGATAATAAGTGGGGTAACATTAGCTTATATGTGGCACTGTGTACAGTCTTGGCAGAAAGATGCATTTAAACAGCGTAGTTCAATTTTGTGAAGAAGTGGCTCCAGAGTTTTTCAGGATTTGTCCTGGAGTGGTGAGATCAAGCACGTAACAGCTCCTCATCAGTGAATTGCAACTGTTTGATCTACTACAACATGCAGTATCTTGTAAGATTTCTGCTTTGCTGATTGTTCCCTGGAATTGTGTATGGTGCATGCTAGTACCCATACCATGCTGATTTTCTGGTCATTGCCTGATTTCTGCATCTGTTACCTGTATTTATAGAAGTATAAGCTGGCATACCCTATACTTTCTGATATAAATGCTTATTTATAAATATTTAAGTACAACTGAAATGTAAGAGATCATGTGAATTCGTATTGCTATTCAGTTCGGCATGATAAACCTTAATCATAAGCATTCATTGAAATTATTTTTATTTATTTGTTTACTTTATTTTCTTTTAATAGGGTTGCAAAACTTCGTGATGAACTGATGGCCATACGGACTGAATGTTCTTCCATGTACAACAAGGGGCATGGGTTGACAACAGAGCAGACAAAGCTGATGATATCAGGAATAACCGAAAGCTTAAACTCAGGATTTACAACAAACCTAACCCCTGAATTAAATGCTGCAATGACCCAAGGTTTAACACCTACTTTGACTTCTTCCAGCTTGACATCTGGCCTTTCATCAGGTCTTACTTCCAGACTGACACCAACCATCACTCCTGCTTACGCACCAGCCATCCCACCGCAGTTAATTCAGAGCTATGTGGCAGGAGTAGACAGTGGGACTCTGCAAACACTCAAACTGGTGCAAATCAGAAAACCTCTTATGAAATCGGCTTTTGTGGATCAGAATTTAACAGAAGAAGAGGTGAACATGAAATTTGTCCAGGACCTGTTGAGCTGGGTGGAAGAAATGCAGGTAGCAATCTTTATGGGAAGAGTCCATTTCTAATTATTACATTTACTCCTTGTAGATCACGGCTCATTTTTCCTTCTTGTTTGTAAGGTGCAACTTGATCGAGCAGAATGGGGTTCAGATTTACCAAGTGTTGAAAGCCATTTAGAAAATCACAAAAATGTCCACAAAGCTATTGAGGAATTTGAATCCAGCCTTAAGGAAGCTAAAGTCAGTGAGGTACAGCACCATATTCTTTATTTCTTTGGTTACTTTCTTACTGGGTGGCCCATAAACTAATACTGAATTTTAGAACTGTGTTTGGATTTCACAGTCTTACTTACTTGTACTTCTGATCTCTAAATGACATATCATGAAATCAGGAGATCTAATGGTTTAACATACCTAACCTTTTTGTTGTCTTTTGACCTTATATACCAAATACAGATAGAAATGACTGGCCCTTTTAAACTCGATTATGCAGAAAAATTGCACAAACTGGAGAGTCAGTATTCAAAACTCTTGGTAAGTTTGTCATACTTCTTCAATGTTCAGCTTTCCTGTGTTCATCATCTTTGATAAGGGATGAGTTTTAAATTCTGATTGTTATCAATATTTTTTTTCTTTTTAATAAAGAACACTTCAAGAAATCAGGAAAGACGTCTAGATACTCTTCACAATTTTGTATCTCGTGCTACTAGAGAGCTGATATGGCTGAACGAAAAAGAAGAGGAAGAGGTTGCATATGACTGGAGTGAAAGAAACTCCAATATAACGAGAAAAAAGGAGTACCATGCAGTATGTATTCCTAGTATAATCCAGAGGGAATAATTAAATGACCTTTAATAATTTAGGAGATTTCTAAAACATTTCTGTCTTTTTTTGTCTGGAAAAAAGGAATTAATGAGAGAACTTGATCAAAAAGAAGACGTTATTAAATCAGTACAAGAAATAGCTGAGCAATTGCTGCTTGAAAATCACCCCGCCAGGCTAACCATTGAGGTAAGTTAGTAAAACAGCACACAAACAAGAAAACAGTTTTGTGATTTAATAGACATTAGATTTGGGGGGAAAAGAAGGGAAGTGCTAACGTGTAGGAAATTAAGCAAGACTCTGAATAATGGGGCCTTCTTTTTCCTCTTCAGCATCTCTGTTGTACCTGTCTTCCAATTTCCAAAAAGTAAGAACACTTCTGTAAAGTTATGATTACATCTTGGATTGCTTAGATAAAATCCCCCTAAAGTCTAAAATTAAAATTTCCAGAGTTGGTCTGTACAGGCATTTCTGATCATGCACACAGCTTCTAGAGTTACTGATAGAAAGTGTATTGGCAGACTGAGGGTACAGAACAGTCCTTATGTGGTTTATCTCCTGTTTGATTGAAAGGAGTTTCAGTAGAGCTTTTCAAATCACTTACTGTATGTACAGGTTCCTATTATGGTTTAGGGTTGGTTTCATAACTTATTTGTCAGTGAATTATGAAACTTGTTTGGCTGTTAAAAATCTGACCAGGCGATGTGATTTACTTCAGGCTTGAATCAAGCTCTATATTACAGGTAAACGGTGTATAGAAAATTTATTGTAGCTGTCATAGGGTCATAACAAGTTTCCAAAGGAGAATGTAAAATGCTTTTCTCTGTAGTTTTTCAAGAAAAGAGTAAATACAGACAGTGGATGGTAAAAATGGAAACAATAAAAAGCTGTTTTATTATATAAGAATGAAAAAACAGTCAGAGAGGATGGATTTTTATGGTTCTTCAGCTCAGTGAGTTTATATCTGCGTAAATTGGAAACATGAAGAAAACTCCTCCCTTCCTTCCTTCTCCTGGCTTTTACTTTGAATAATAAATGACTTTTTATGTAACATGGAGAGTTCTATTCTTTAAAAGTATGTGCTGTTCTAATGGGTTCTTATCAGTGTAATATACTTAATATATGAATATATCAAACATACGTATTATGAAACCAGGCCATCGCAGTGAAGATGACTATGCAAGTTATGATGTCTGCAGTAAAGCTATATTGGGACATTTAAAAAAAGAAAAAAAAAAGAAATTTATGCCTTTTCTACGGAAGAATCTATGCATTAGTGCACCCGTTTGAAATTCATTGAAGCCAGTGGAAAAACTCTTTTGAATTCCATGAGAATCATATGGAATTGAAAAATTGAGACTTTTGGCTGCTTTCACAAAGCCAAGAGTACCCGCTGCTGGTGAGCACTCCTGCAGACAGTATAGGAACCGTCATTCGAGCAGGGTTATGTTCTTTAAATTCCTGTGCAACTGTTACACAAAATTATACATTGCAGCGAGTCCTGATTAATTATTTTTATTGTGTATTCAGTGTGACTTTAATATCCGATTTGTATCCAGGCAAGAATCCAGCTATTTTGATTGAGTAAATAGAGACACAGATCTGTACATGAGCTTAGGCTGGGGGAACCTCAGGAAATGTAGTCCAGCCCCTGCCTAAAGTAGTGTCAGGGCTTTGTTCAGCTGAATTCTGAACGTGCCTGAGGATGGTGATTTCACGGCCCCTCTGGGCAAGTTTTCTTATGTTTGACTATGCTGTAGTGACAGATTTTTTTCTCATCTCTATTTGGAATTTTCCTTGCTGCAGCTTGTTTTTCCTGGGCAATGAGGTCAGGTTTAGATGCTTGTATTTGCTACATTACTTTTGTGTTTCCTAAATGCTGTAAAGGTGTGCATGTTTTAATTTTCATTTGGTTTTCTAAAATATATCTCTCTTCCTTAAAGGCCTATAGAGCTGCAATGCAGACACAATGGAGCTGGATTCTTCAGCTCTGTCACTGTGTGGAACAACATTTGAGAGAAAATGCTGCATATTTTGAGGTAAGACAGTAAATCAATGAAAATGTGAAATGCTTTAAGTTTTGTCTGTAGTCCAAAAATTCCACCAAAAGTGCTAGTCCCTCTCTCACAGTAGTTGTAGAATTTACATTTGTCATGTGCAATCATTAGATGATGAGCCGTGCTCCCACATAATTACCACACCTGTCGTGTCTTCACTACGGTTATATCAGTTCACAGCAGATGAAAATCTGGCCTGACATTTTTTCAGAGTGCTGCAGTGCAATTGGAGACTCTTAGAACGAAGCTGTGTTCTCTCCCTGTCATGCACAACTGCTGTCATTACAGCTTCTGCAGCTGATGTAGAGTGAAGGGTAGTTAGTGATGGCCAAGGGAGAACATATTACAGGTGGTTGTTCCAGGACTACCCAAATAGAAATGGAAGATACGGCATTAATAATAAACAGAGCAGAGAACACCCTGACAGCAGACATGTCGAACAAAACACCTTTCTGATTATCACCCATTTACATACTCAGCAAATGATGCCATACTCAGTTAAATGCATGAGGATCAAGGATTGAAGAGTTTTTTGTTAAAAACAAATATACTCTTTTTTAATATTTAAATTATAAAGGTTAATCCTTAGTGTCTTCTGGGTTGGGTGGTTGAAGAGGAACGGGGATGATACTGGGATGAGATGCCTTTGGACTGACAAGGGTGAGAGCCCAGAGTTAGGAGGTAGACACTGGAGAAGACAAAGTTGAGTAATTTGGGCCTCTAGTGGTAAGTGGAAGAAATGGGAATTCTGGATTTAAGAAATGAGGTTTCAGGGACAGTATGAGGTGAGGATTATCATGGGATGTTTCCTTTTGCAATCATGCTAACCAGGACCCTAGTTTGGCAGTGCAGATGCCCATGCAGAACTGCCAAGTGTGGCAGCTCGCCTCCCCTCCTGCATAAAATGTTTGCTCCAGTGTGCTTGCTGAATTTGGCAACTAGTTTGCTCCAGTTTGTAGGCTTTGTCTGTGTTCTTTATATATGAAAGTAATTGTAATTCCAAGGTAAACAAGAATCACTTCAGAAAATTTTTGCATTGCAGGAACAGTAATTAACTAAGGTTCTAGAACGGCTGAATTAATTTTGCACGTCACTGGTGCCGAGAATAACTGATGTTTCAAAGCGTGCCTTCTTGAAGAGTACATTTAGACATGAGATCATGAATAGTGTCATGTGGCGCAGTGGTTACTTCAAACTACTAAAAAAGATTATTTTTAAAAGGACAGCACTTAAAGAAAACTTCATCATGTAGCTGTTTGTGTACTTAGGTTGTTTAAAAATAACCCAGATATTTATCTCACCCTAGTTTTTCAGTGATGCCAAAGAAGCCATGGAATATTTAAAGAATTTGAAAGATACCATATACCGAAAATACAGTTGTGATAGATCAAGCAGCCTTCATAGGCTGGAAGACCTTGTCCAGGAGTCTATGGTAAGAATTCAAGAATCCTATTAATGTGAGTTAAAATTAAATAAGAAATGTGTAGATTATAGTTTGATATAAAATATGTGTGTTAAAATTATTCCTTTAAAGTGAAGGAAAAAATTATTTTTCAGAACTTATAATTAAATAATTGCATCTATCCATGTGTAATGACTGTTTTTCATAACTTTAAAATACAGTTTTATTTATTTCTTTATCTTTACAGTACCAGATGTTGTGGGAAAACAGTGGCTTTAGAAAGATACTTTGTTCTTGTAAAATGTGTTGCTTTTAAGAAACACAGTAAAAGAAGTCAGGAAAGAAAAGGAAAGCTTAACAGGATCAATGAAGCAGCCCTGTCTTCTGGCCATCTCTTATGACGTATTCTTTTCTTGACTGTTTTAGGAAGAAAAAGAACAACTCTTGCAGTACAAGAGCACAGTAGCAGGCCTTGTGGGGAGAGCAAAGGCAATAATTCAGCTGAAGCCAAGGAACCCTGACTGTATACTCAAAACATCCATCCCAATTAAAGCCATCTGTGACTATAGACAAATTGAGGTTAGAAACATGAATTTCTTCAAATCTATTACAGATGTGAGAATTCAGCTAAAGTTTCATTAATTACCATGCTCCTGGAGAATGATAGACTCTAAATTTCTTCCACCCTAGTAAACAAGAGCAAATCCTCACATTGAACATTGCTTTTGTTGTTCTGTTGCTTATTTGTTGACATCATTTGCAGAAGTGCTTTGTAGAAGTAGTTTGTAATGCTTAGCTCATTAAATTATTCTGCTTTTCTGTTAATACTAGATAACAATTTACAAAGATGATGAGTGCGTATTAGCAAACAACTCTCATCGTGCTAAATGGAAAGTCATTAGCCCGAGTGGTAATGAGGCCATGGTTCCATCTGTATGCTTTACAGTTCCTCCACCAAACAAAGAAGCAATAGATACAGCCAACAGGTAGGGACAAAACAAAACTCCTCATTTTCTTTTAAAATTCATTTATATGAAGCCTGAGTTAAAATAACATCTGACTTTTTTTCCCTTTTCATGTGGTATGCTGATCTGAAGTTGGAGTCTTTTTATGTTTCAGGATTGAACAGCAGTTTCAGAACGTTCTGGCCCTTTGGCATGAGTCACATGTGAACATGAAGAGTGTGGTGTCCTGGCATTACCTGACAAACGAAATTGAAGCTGTTCGAACTGGCAACGTTGCCTCGGTATGTGCAATGTCTAGAAAGGGCCTTTTAGCCATTTGCTAGGAAGTCATAGGCTACACTTCCCAGAAATGTTGTATAATCAACAATTTGCAGCAATCCTCATCTTCCTTGTGGGAATAGCTGGCGGTGGCCACGCTGGTTACCACTGTGCAACATTCTGCCTTGATCTGGGCAGCCTTTACAGAGCTACATTTGGGGAGGGAGCAGAGAGGTGGTACCAGGAAAACTACCTATAGCCTTACTGTGCTAATCTCCCTGGTCTGCTGTTGTCGGCAGAGGGACAAGATCTCTCGAAAGCAATGAGCAGTGACTAAATCTGAGTTTTGTTCTGCAATAGTCTACCTTTCTGCATTTATGTTGAAGATGTCTTGGGAGATTAGCTGCGTTAGGCTAAGGTTAATCTTCATGAAAACCCCGATTATTTCCTCATGCTGCAACTTCTTACTAACAGCGTAACAACTGTGAAGCAACCTTTAGTCTTTGAAGCTGAAGGCAGCTGAACACTCATTCCTCTGTAACGGTTTTTTTCATTTTTATGCATGTCTGTAACTTGAAATATTAAATAGCTAGTTAGGATCAATTTGTCAGAAATTAAATAGTGCTATAGATCAAAATACTATTCTTTCTGGCTAAAACAGTTTGTGAGATCACTGAATTACACAATGTTAGATGTATAGCATAACACTATTTAATATAATAGTTTATTATACAACATTGGTGTAAATCTGTCTACAAACTGTAGCAGTATTTGCAATACCCAAAATAACATTTCCACTTCTAATTTCCCGCTGTTGTTGTTGGTCGGAAGTAATCTGAGATAATTCTTGAAGTGTCCCTGCTTGTATGACTCTTGCTGGCTGCTCGTTTGTTGCTATGTGGCATTAGATGGAGAAATGGTGTCTGATATAGGGTTGGCTTAACACAGCTCATTACTGTCATTAAAGATGGAAAAGCCTTTTATAGTGAGTATAAACTATCAACTGTCAAGTGGACTCCAGCTTAGGAACAGCAAGCTTTCAGAACCTCAATTGTTTGACTTTACCAACTTAGTAATTGGACAGTATTGCTTTTTGATAAAAAACATTACAGGGAACTGTGTGAGTGATGCATCATTGCTGACTATTCCTTGGATTTATAATTTGTTGCAGATAAAGACGATGCTGCCAGGTGAACATCAGCAGGTTCTAAGCAATTTGCAGTCCCGTTTTGATGATTTTGTGGAAGATAGCCAGGAGTCCAAAATCTTCACAAGCTCTGATACAGCACAGCTGGAAAGGGAAGTTAATGTTTGCAAGCAATACTATCAAGAGCTTCTGAAATCTGCAGAAAGAGGTAAAACTTAGCTGAGAACAGTAGAAAGATGCCCTCAAGGGAGAGATTATAATTCTTAATAAAACTTCCCTCTGAATACAAGCTCTAGTGAATTACCCATTTTATCAACCAGTTTACCAACAATATTTATATTGTTAATGCCCTAATTCTTCTGAACAGATAGAGTCATCATTTTAACAATGTGCACAATTACATTGTACAGAAGCTCTAGGTTTTTTTAACTTCGTATATATTAAGCTATGTAAAAATATTGATGTGTTACTTAATACACAGAGTACTACAAAAATCTTTACACCCAAGAATTTATTCTGTGCGTTACAGCTCACAGTTTAGTCATACCTTCCTTGGGTTTGAATGTTGGAAATGCAACTTGATTACTTTGTTGAGTTCATGACAGAATTAGAAATGTTTCACACTGTTAAGGCAAGAGAAGTGTCCTAGATATTTTCCTAGCTCCACAGAATGCCTGTAGTTACTGCTCTCTTAACTCTGTTTTTAAATACAGTAGGAACAGAAGACTTAAAATATCTGTTCAGATTTACTGTCAAGTAGCTAATGATTTAAAGAAATACAGTAGTGCAAAGCTGATTACTGCATTAGCATATTTCACTACGCTTAG
>NW_009617341.1:1151-2758 GCF_000690535.1 Cariama cristata | reverse complement strand
TTTTCCCCATTCATCGGAAAAAAAGGATTTAAAAAAAAAAAAAAAAAAGCAAAAGCCCTGGAGGTTTACTGTAGTATTTTGCGTGGTATCATCTGACTGAATCAGTCACTGAGTTTAGTGGTGTCTGCATAGGGGTGATGCCTGTACCTGAGATGAACGATCAAAGATGAATGATAATTTTTCATGTGTGTGGAGGTGATCTGAGAATAGCAAAAATTCAAGGGTTCCTAAAATTTGCCTTATAGCCAGAATTCCAATGGAAACTGATGGGATTTCAGCCAGTTATGAAAAGACCTGTCGAATGATGACTCTATAAAATGTTTCATGAGAAGACATGGTGAGAGTGCCATGATGGCTTTGTTTGCTGACATGTGCCTTGTTTCTTTCAACAGAGGAACAGGAAGAATCTATTTACAATCTATACATCTCTGAAGTCAGAAATATCAGACTACGACTGGAGAGTTGTGAGGAGCGGTTAATACGGCAGATCCGAACCCCAATGGAGAGGGATGATCTACATGAAAGTGTGTTTAGGATTTCAGAGCAAGAGGTGAGCCTTTGAGAAAGGCTATTTTACCTAGGCTAAGAGTTTTATTTTAAAACAAATAAATCCAGACGTTTCGAGTGTTGCCAGGAAGGTTTGCTGATGCACCTTGAAAAGACAAGAGTCAAAGATTAAGCTTGTGTTTGCGAGAAAAAAAGATGCCAATAAATGGTGAGACTGTTAGTTTCCTTGTTGTGCGTACATTCCTTTTTAAAAATTTTTAATGATACTCACATGAAACAAGCAACGGAGAGCAGACCTGTACTGATAATGATATGTAGAGTATACATCAGGTTGGTGTAGGATAAAAGCACTGTCAATCACCTTTCATTTTACAGAAACTGAAGAAAGAACTGGATCGACTGAATGATGATTTGGGAGTCATCACAGATAAATGCGAAGAGTTTTTCAGTCAAGCTGCTGGTTCACCTTCAGTACCTACTCTGCGCTCTGAGCTCAGTGTTGTTATTCAGAACATGAACCAAGT
This sequence comes from Cariama cristata, assembly GCF_000690535.1. Classification (NCBI taxonomy): domain Eukaryota; kingdom Metazoa; phylum Chordata; class Aves; order Cariamiformes; family Cariamidae; genus Cariama; species Cariama cristata. The sequence continues at coordinate 1,727 of NW_009617341.1, read as the reverse complement.
TTATTCCATGTCTTCCATTTACATAGATAAGTATGTAGTAGGCCATCTCCCATCATACATGTTTTAGTTTACAGTTTTCTCTTTAAAATAAATTAAAGGTACTAGTATGAGTAATACTGATCAAGGAAAAGGGAGTTAACATTTTAACATTGTATAAAGGGATAGCCCATAACACAAAAAGGCTGAAAAACAGGTGTGTTGAACATTGTTATTGATGGTTCAGTTAACAGGAGGTTACTGTTTTGCAGATTAAAAACTGTAAATTTGGTGCTGAAGAACACCCAAGGAGCGGAATCTTTAGTAAAACTGTATGAAACTAAGTTGTGTGAAGAAGAGGCAGTAACGGCTGACAAGAACAATATTGAAAATCTGATGGGTACATTAAAGGTAAGACTTGGCTGGTGCCTTTTCAAGGGCAAATCAAAAAATAATAGGAAAATGATCTGTCTTACAACACATGTTTTAGTTATGCTATACTGTGTAGTGTATCAAAAGTTGGCTTGTGTATTTGGAGGAAAGTCTGTATTGGGACTGTGATCTTAGAAAACTTTGGAGCATTAGGAATTGGAGAGTTTG
>NW_009617341.1:0-951 GCF_000690535.1 Cariama cristata | reverse complement strand
CTGCTACTGCTGTGGTATACTAAACAGTTTCCTAGGAGGTTTGTCAGATATCTTTGAGAAATGGTAAGACTGAAGTTGAGCGTTTTTTGTGTGCTGTATATACCTCATTTTAATATTGCAAATGATGAATAATGCTTTTCTGTTAGATAGAATGATTGGCATCTACCTAATGATTTTATTTTAAGCTGTAGTTTATAAGAAAAGCATGTTAATCTGCTGTCTGTGTTTTGATCTATGTGTTGTGGGGGATGCTGTTACTTAGAATTATTTTGCTGTTCATAGCTATTTAGTTGCTTCAGACCCATTCTGGTGCCATTCCAGTGTTTGGGCAACCAGAAGTAAAATATTCATTTAAACTTTTTTCATTTATTCATTTATACGTTTTACTCATGTAAAATACTCATTTATAAAATAGTGTCCCAATTTCAGAGTTGTTTACAATTTATCATTTATCACATACTAGCAATGGAGATCTGAAGTAGATGAGAAAAGACAAGTGTTCCATGCTTTAGAGGATGAACTACAGAAGGCAAAGATGATCAGTGATCAGATGTTTAAAATGCACAAGGAACGTGATCTTGACTTTGACTGGCATAAAGAAAAAGTTGATCAGTTAGCCGAGAGGTGGCAAAACATTCATTCTCAAATTGAAAATAGGTTTGTATAACTTTTTATTATGATCTGTTCATGTTTTATGCTGTTTTTGTTGTTTCTGAGGAAAAGTAATCAGAAATGAATGTTCAAATAGGTCAGAATAGTTTTCTGAACTGTTTGTGGAATGTGCTAAGGTGAAGGATTCTTACCTTTTCTGTGCTGTTGACATCAGTGTCTTACTTTTCCATGGGAAGTGTCTGTGATTATTGAGCACCAAAAGACTAACAAGATATAGAAGATTCATTTACTTAAAACTTACTGAGATGCAGTAGAGATAAATTGTCTTTTTTCTTTACC
>NW_009617340.1:38216-39557 GCF_000690535.1 Cariama cristata | reverse complement strand
TATCCTGCCTGCCTTGCTTATAACTTCTTCAGATTTGTCTGCTGGGAAACAACTGATAAGAATCACAGGTCCTGGCTTTTCCTTAGTGGGATGGAAACGTATTTATTTCCTCCATAGACTCAGCTGGCATATAAGCCTCTTTCAGAAATCCAGAGAGGCGGCGGGGGGGTTTATCAAGCAGAGTTTAAGGGAGCCAGTAATTGCAAGATTATCTAGTTGTGGGTGGCAGCTTGCATTTAGGACAGGGTGAGTGTCTGCGCCACAATGGTGTGTGCTCTGACAAGCTGATAGCCTTCATCCCACCCAAAGCCTTTCCTCTGGCAACAGCTTTCCTCCCTCCACTGGTGGCCACCTGAAGAAGAGTCCGTAATAAATTTCTCAGACTGGTGGGCAAAGTCTAAGTGGTAATATGGGGGTGATTAACTTCATTGCTGGGTGGACAAACTGAAGCCATCACAGCAAACTACGGAGCCAGTTGCTCGCAGGCAGGTAGGCTTACCAGTCTGGCCAGGTCTGATGCTTACCTACTGTCAGAGCCTAAGCAGGTTCAGATAGAAATACCTTCAACCATGCTTCATCCTTCATCTGAGTATATTGTTTCCCCTTGATAACAGCTACTGATCTTCAATAATGTTTCATGTTTGATGGCTTGGCCCCCATCTTCATGCAGTGCTCTGCTCTGTTATATGGGAGGTGTGGGTTTGATTTGTGCTCTTATTATCTTCTTCCAGGAGGCTTCTGTGGATGGAATTTAAAACCTACCTCCTATAGATGTAAAATGTGATCTGATCCAAACTCATAAACTGAGACATCCCAGACAGGGACATCCCTTTCGAGTCCCTCCATCCTGCCCATAAAGCAGAGCCTGTTCCCCCAGCATTTGCCTGCTGTTTCACTCTCTAAGGACCCTCTTCCAGTGGCTACAGTTTCATTTCTTCTTCACTCTGTTAATTTCTTTCACGAGAACAATTTTAGAAGCAAAACCATACATAAAGAGATGCTCGTACCACATTAAGGATGAGATTTTAAACACTCAACAGTCAGGAAAATTCAGAGTTAAGGTTTCCACAGCAACTTCGGCTCTGCCCTCCCGCGCATTACAATAGGGGCTTTGGTGCCATTATCACAGGACACTGGGCAACCCCAGCTACTGTTCAGTAATCCATGCAACCAAAAGGGACCCAGCTGGACCATGGCAGGGGCGGGCGGTGTTTCGGGCAGGCAGTGGGGAGCACGCAGCAGTGGGAGACACCACAGCATCACCCTAGAAACCAGGAATGCAGGAGCCAGGGGCATCTTGAAGGAGCTGACCCAGCTGCCGGAGCTGCTGTGGAGGCCAGC
>NW_009617340.1:25236-38201 GCF_000690535.1 Cariama cristata | reverse complement strand
TGTGCTGCAGCTTGGTGAGGAGGGGAGAGGAGGTTTCATGTGGGAAGAGCTGGAGAAAAGAGACTTTTCTGCTCCCCTCCTGGCTGAAGGGCAGCTCCCTGCCAGCCCCGCACACCAGTGGAGAGCACCTGCCCGAAGCCGAGAGCCGAGTGGGGCTGTTCCCACCAGCCCTGCAAGCACCAAGGGAAAAACCTCCCCGTGGATCAAAAGGCTGTGCAAGCCTGTTCTCGCCACCCCGCGCAGCTTCGTTTCAGATAAGGACGGGCGGTTAGTTGGGCTCCCACCGCCTTCTCCCCTTGTCCTGTGAGAACTCAGCTCCTCCAGCAGCGAGCGCGCACAGGGCTCCCCTCCCTGCCTTTAAATCTAGCTGTACAAACTTGTGGTTGTTTACTTAGCCTGTGCTCTTGGGCTAGAAACAGCAATAAATCCCCACACCACCCTGCTCCTAAAAGCACATAAATCAAATCGTACTTTTTTTATAATCCCTTTCCCTTTGAGACTGATTATTGATCCCTAGAACTGTTGAAGATTTATTGCATAATAGTGATCCATCCTTGATAACTGAATAATCTCCTAGGGGTTCAGGAGCTTTTGCCATCACTAGCTCATGCAGATGAAGCAAAGCTTCACAAATACGTTTTCTGCTTCTTTTCTGGAATGGGCCCTCGCCAGTGATCAGGTGCAGACTACAAATAGCCTTCCATGTCATGTCATATATGCAGTGAACAATGCTATTGCGATGCATATGCCCAAAGGGGCACAGCTAAAATGACCGGCTAAGGATTATTTATTTTCAACTGTGGTTTTGCTTTCTCTTTTCCTGTTTTTTTTCCCCCCCTAACTATTTTGCTTTCTCGTGCTATATAATGCAGAAACAAACAGTTTTGTTGTCTTGTTTTTAAAGGGATTCTTTTTCCTGCTTCTTTTTCTGTTCTCGATGGGTAATTATACCCCTCTCTTCCCCGTAGTATCTGAATGTCTTCCAGTGGTGCATTAAATAGTGTGACTAACATCTGTCACATGTGGTTCATTTGCTTTCTCTCTCTCTCTCGTCCCCTCTTCTTCTCCCCAAGGGGAAACTTGTAGCAGGAGTGGAGTGCTTTGTTTCTGTAGTGGGTTTTTATTCTTTTTTTTTTCCTTGTAATGCACATACTGCCCTATTTTTCTGTTAGATAAGGCAGTCAGAGGACACAGAGGGGAAGGTGATGGCGGTCCGGGCAGCCATTAGTGCCCAGGGGAGTTGTTCCGGCAGCCTCGGCCATGGTGTCAGCTCCCTCGCAGATGACTTCATCCTGGTGATAGAGAGCTCACTGCGCTGCTGGAGCTGCGCTGCTGGGCACGGCCTTAATCCTGGGGCTCTGCCGGGGGTGGGGTGGGGTGGTATTTTACAAGTATCTGGAATGTCAACACTGTTTCCCTAAATATCTGGAGGCATGCTTGTTGTGAGCTCTCACTTTAGAGATGGTGGCCACTATGTTGCGTCTTGAGGAAAAAAATGACATTCTGCTGTGTTGTAATTGATTGTGAAGTAAGTGAGGATTATTTTTTTCTTTTAACTCTCAAAGCAAAATTCCCTTCCTTTCTCTGTCTCCTGGCCCACAGTCTCCTGACTCTCATAATAGCATCTTTCTGGAAGCTTACCAGTAACAGAATACTCCAGGGTCTTGGCCCACAAGACCATGTGTTTTGAATAGGAAAGATTAAACCTTCTTTTGATGGAAACAAACAAAAAGACTTCCTTCCGACAGAGACAAACACATATGTATGTGTATGTATATGTACCTAAAAACGCAAACAGCAAAAATGTAGTGCAGATACCTCCCTCCCTCACCCCTTCCTGGTCAGGAATGCAGTAAGGTGAAAGTGCAGCCTCTTGGAAACATTTCCATTGTTCCTTCACATTTGCTGACCCACCCTGTCTTGCATGAGAGCCCATCCCTGCTGCCATATTCCCTTGATACTTCCTTGAAATCACCCAACTATCCATCCGTTCCTTCCTCTGACATCTGCTTTCTCTCAGCTTGTCAATGCTCAAGGGCAAAGAGGAGTGCAGGGAAGAGGTAGCCTGGGATGCACATGTTCAAGAGACTGGGAGAGTTTCCAGAAACTGAGAAGCAGAACAGATTGGGGCCTATTCCTGGCTAGAGACCTATTTCCAGACGGCCAAAAAACATTCCTAACCCCTAGACTAGTACCCAGGGATTAGATGAAAATAGGAGGGGAAGCGCCTCAATGTGGCTGTTGTTCCTGCGTTTGCACGTTATGTGGAATGACTCCTCTGCAATTTTGTGGTGGTGAGCACAGAAGGGCAAGAGATGAAGGAAAACATACTCAAATAAGTAAGTCTGAGCACCCAGGATGAGAGAGATCCAAGTTGGTACTCGGCTCTGGCTCGCATTTGCTGAGGAAAATCATTTCATTGGTCTCTGCCTCGGTTTCCCTTCTGCCCTTGGGGAGACCCTTGTAGCAGGGTCTGTCTTGTGTTCCTATGCAGTGCCTGCCAGTATGAAGTCCTGCTCTGACTTGTGGCTACTAGATGTTGTCAGACAACTAATACAAAAGAAGAGGAATGTGATAATGCTGCCTCTGAAAAGAAGTCATGTTCCCAAACAGGAACATGGGGAACCAAATAATGCACAGCTCCACCCTCCCAGGTGTATAGGATGCTGTGACCTCTAGCATCAGCCAGAAAGGGATGTCACACTATGGAAATACAACCAAAAGCAAATACAACGAAGAGTTGCTCCTGAGACAGTTCTGAAATACCCAGTGCTTGGCTTTTAAGGAAGTGAAGCTGTTTCAAAATCCAATCTCTTGCACATTATTTATGGGTCTCCTGGTAGGGTTGAAAAGAGCTGGTACTGTGGTCTTTCCTTCCTCATCACTCCCAGTGGAAATGGAAGGGAGCTAATGGGGAACCAGTTTTCTCTTTGGAAGACGTAGATAAGTGACTTCTTACTGGATCTTATTTCTTCTATCATGTGTCAGGACAGTTGAGCCTCACAAGAGCCCTGGGTCTGACACTACGTTCTTCTTCCTTTCTGGACCTCCATAGGAGAGGGGTGGTGGGTGCCCCGGAGAGTCTGTTCCCTCTGCCCTGCCCCTTGCTGTTGTTGGGCAGGGAAGGCAATACCATGCTAAAAGTCTGGCAGCTCCTCGGCTTCCCAACTTGACCTCCTTCCCAGATCTGTAGGGCACAGAGCCCAGACAGCTTCCATGTGGAGGAGATATCAGCTCCCTAAGAGTTAAAAGGTCTCTATTTAAGAGCACACATCCTCAGTCAAGAGCACTACAGTAAAACCCATCAAGTTTCACTTAGGAAATGCTGTAATTAGGGTCACCTGCATCACCTTAATCCAGCCTTCTCCTCGTGTGGGCATGGTGATACTGTCTTTAATTACATGACACCCTATGCTATTTTTTTCCACGGGACCCCAGCCCCCATAGTGCTGCGGACAGCAGTGCCTTCTGAATGGATCGCTACTCAATATTTTCCTTTGTCCTCATCACTCAGTGTCTGACTTCATGTATTATTTAGCATATGCTCTCCAGCCCCTGGCACACCACGCAGAACTACACACTTCCTCCTGGCCTTTTCAGCAGAGCTTTGTCCCAGCATCAATGGCCCCTGGATGGGGAGGTAGGGCTCCCTCTTCCCGTCATCAGGGCTGGAGGGGGAGCCAGGCTATGCCCACCCACCTGTAAGTGATTAAATGGTAACACCTGGTCCTGATCAAAGGCTGCCAGCAGTTAAGGTAGGAGCTGCCTGCAGGGAGGGGAACTCCTGTAAGAGAGTGAGCAGTGCCTTGGGGAGCCATCTGAGGTGTGAGCTCTTGGACCGCCATAGGAGGCCTTACCTGCAAGGGGAGAAGCCTTGTCAGCAGGGGGTGGGGGAGAGTGCTCCCAGGTGGAGGGCCTGTGTGTAGGATTCATTGGCTCAGCCAGTGCCCAGGATGAGACCTAACCCCTTGTTGGAAACCAAGTCACAGTTCCTGGTGCTTGAGGGTCCTGTTGGGAATGAGTGCCTTGTACTTCAGTGTGGTGGGTACCAGTGGGGTTTCCAAGACAGTCCTCAGAAAACAAGGTTGGTGTTTGGAGGGAGAGGTTGGGTTGGGTTTGGTTTTCTTTTGGGTCAGTCTGGGGTTTTTTGTTAGTGCAGTAGCTAACGTAAGTAGTTTACCCAACTTCTTGCTCTGAATAAAGACAATGACTTCACAAATTACTTCTCTGCTGTTGGGGAGAGCCTGTTCATCAGCTATGTGACTTCCTCATCCTGTTCCTGGGTACCTCAATGGATGAGGCAAGGTCTTTAACCATGCAGCCCTGTTCCATGCTGGGAGTACATCCAGCCTGAGTGCTGAGGAGAGGTGGGGGCAGCCCACATAGATCTACTTAAACCACTGTCTTTAACACGTCTGTGCAAAGGACCGGAGTGAGAGTACACAGAAAATTTCAATTTTGATGGTCTGTAACACTGGTGTACTTAATGCAGCAACCTTCAAGCTCTTATATTGCTATTTGCTTGTTGTCTGTATACAGCCCTAAATGGAGGTCCCTGGTTCCAGAGCAGGAAGCAAATGGAAAAGTTGGACCAGTATCATCCTGCTGGCTACATAATGCTATCATGAAGTACCAGCAGGCTCGCAACCCCTCTTCACTCACCTGCTATCAAACTCGGTCACATTACGCAGCTGTTTTCGGTAAGTCTCCAGCAAAACCCACTGGGAGCACTGGGCTGGCACTGGGTGAGGAGGGTGGGGCTTGGAAAAGTGAAACCGAATGGTGCCCATGTGGGTGAAGCAGATGTAGCAGTCGGGGAGGTAGGTGGCATTGTACACCAGCCAGTCCACGCTCAAGATGGCATAGTCATGCAGGTGTAAGACAGCACCTGATGGGAGGAAGAGTATGCCCTAATGAGACAAGGCAGCTGACAAGAAGGAACTGAGGTTTAACATGATAATAATTTGAGTTTGCCCATCCAGGGGCATCTGGAAAAACTTCTAGATGGTTGTGAGTGACCCCTCCCAGCAGAGACTGTGTGGCTGCTCTGCCTTCCCCATGCTGGGCGATCTGGTACCCTCCACATCAAATGTGAGGCAGGCAGAGCTTGACCGCTCCCTGGGAGTGGAGGGAGGGGGGAATCAATAGGGAGCTCTACTTCTCTGGAATGGGAAATGCTCCCGGTGATTAGACGTCTTTCAGACAGACTTTGCTGTGACCTGGCCCAGGCCCCACTGATGTAAAGAGGAACTCGCACAGTAGGCAGGAGCTTACAAGGCATGCTAGCTGACTGGCAGACCTGAAGCAAGCCTCTTCATCTAAGCTGTTTGAATCCCAGCCTCAATTTTTGCATCTAGTCTGTGTCTCTTCTTTCATCTCTCTGAAACTCTGGCGTACACCAAAATCCCAGACAATGACACACCAGGGAATTGCACTCAGATGCAGAAGTACCATCTATTTCTATGCTTTATCAAAAGCATGCTCACTTACAGCGTACATCTGCTGCTGGGCAGCACGAAGGGCCTCTGGGATGCTCTGTTATTGTACAGTATGTTGGCAACTGCCAGGCTTCCTGGCATAGGAAGCATCCTCTGTGTGCTCACCTTCCTCAGCCCATCCTTTTGCTTTGCTAAAATCTCTCCTTTTGCAGAGGATTCTTATGTGATTAGTGCTTGAACTAAACTTCACCTTTGTAAGGGGAAGATACTGTGAGAGTCTTACAGATATGTATTTTATTAGTCTAGGGAGAACTCGTAGTCAAAATAGCTTTGGTACCCTCAGGGGTAATGGGAGAACATGAGTAGCAAAAACAAGATAAGACTGGTATGTATGTGACACTAAACAAACTTCAGGACTATAATGTATAGTGGACTAATCTAATATAGACTATAATGTCTATAATCTCCCACTACAGAGGGTCTTCTGTTTAGACGCTGAGCAACTGTGGCTGCTGCTCTCAACAGAGCTTGTGTGACAGAATGGGCATGCCGTAGCTGTCTAGATCTGACCGTCCTCTCACTGGCAATGTCACCCTCTTTCCTATGTGAGCAGCAATAGAAATTACAATAGTGCTTGAAACAACAGTAATTCCTAGGGGGTCTTGGCCCTAAAATCTTATTGCTCTTGCAAAGATTCTGAGAACCCATTTTAACATCTCCTGGATTGAAAAGTGTTAATTTTTTGTTTTGATTCCTCCTCGGTATCAAAGATCCCCATTGGAGCTGAAGAGGGGACTACTTTTAAATTCCTTACTGTTCAATTCAGCAATGAAAGGATAATGACAATTCTGACATACCAATCATTTATGGTAACAGATTAGGATGCTGCAAGCCAGGTATCCTTATTGTACACCAGAGGCCGGGAGGGAGAAGATGGGAAGTGAGAAAGATGGCTTTTATCCATATGCCAGTGCCACGGCCTGGCAAGTGAAAAATGCTCCTGTGGAGAAGCTGACTCTCAAATCTTCCAAAGCAGGTCACCAACCTGTTTCCAGGCAGCCATGTGGGCAAGGCCATGGGACTCTGAATCTAAAAAGGGACTGCCTAGAAGGGTGGACATATTGTTCAGAGTCACAGGAGTACTGACAATGTTTGCTGCAACTGTCTTATACCTTCAGTTAAAGAAGGCACCTTGTTCAGATACTTCCTTACTGAACCAGAGATGCAGAGGGAGAAACTAGTCAGTCAGGAGTCAAGGCCTTCATCCTGTGATCACCTCAACCTCCTGCCTCTCTGATGAACTGTCAGCAGTTCAGGGACGCGGAGACATTAGGCTTCCTGATGCCAAGCCTAGGTGGTTTGCGTTTCACCTTGGCTAGAAATACCCTCTCCCCCTTTCCATTGCAACCCAGAGTACTGAGCTTTCAGATGTGGCTGTGTCCCAGCTGCTCATCAGAGGATGCATAGGATGGTGTGGTGAAGGTACTGAACAATCTCATATCACTATCTAACCTAAAATGGTCCAAATGCCTTTAAAAATATGTGTGTGCTGCAGAGTACAGTAACCCTCTTGGGATAGGGCATGGCAGCCTATTAGCAAGTAGCTTGCTGCACAGCAGGGGAGAAACCACATCTCTAAAGAGGAGAAACGCCTGCCCTTATAAGCAGGGATGTCCTATAAGTGCACAGACCAGAACCTGATTAAGAAAGACTAAGTGAGAGAATACAGTAGTTCTTATATTCTATAGGTCACATCAACACAGGCTTTGACTTGCATTCAACAAGAAACCTGCAGTGTTGGAGGTAGCACCGTCCTCCTCTAGTGCCCCCTGACTTTCCAGTAAACTTCCAGGTCTGCTACAGAAACACCTGTAGAAAGACTTATTGGGGGATACAACATTTTTGCCTAAGATGTGGGCTAAGACAAGGTTGGTAGCATGTCTGTGGTATGTGTGTGTGGAACAAGGAAAGGCCCTGGCTGGAACACACTGAACAAATATGGGTGTCTGTGATGTCATGTTGTCTTGGCTTCCTCTGCCCTTTCTCCACACTTGAAAGGCTGAAGGATCCATATTGTAAGTTACACCAAATGCTACAATTGCTGGAAATGTGTATTCATCTAATGCATCCCCCTCTTCCTCTCTCTCCCTGCCCTGTCCCCAGGCTCAGAGGCAGGGCACTTCCTGGAACCCCGTGAGCACGATTTACAGCTCGTGTAAGCTCGTCTGCCATATCGCACACTTTGTCTCAGCTCTGCTGTAGAAAGCAAAAGGTGAGAGGAGGATGAATAAGACAAACAACCCTTAGGCCAAGCCTACCTTTTGGCATGCGCTTTAAGATGCTGAACACTGTGCTTTGATCAATGAGGCCTTTCGCCCGAAAGAAGTGCATGCTTGGAGGAAACTGTCCCGTAGTTATGGCTGCTGCAACCTCCTTCTTCTTGAGGTTTACAAGCTTTGTACTGAGTTGCTGTTCCTGTCTACTCAGCACCAAATTGCCACCTGTCTGACGGGCTTTCTCCTCCTGCATTAGAGAGTCCCGATCCTTCCAGAGTGGAGCGGGAAGGCAGAGGGAAGCCAAATTCAGGAGAAGGTATGCCAGCCTTATGCCTTGCCCAGATGGAGGCTTCATCTTAGAGCTGTACCTGAGCAGGGAGAGAAGATTGGAGCATTAGCACAGGTCAGAGGGTGACATCTTGGCAATGACCCATTGGGATATTAAACTGTTGGCCCATCCTGCAGATGTAGTGGGTTAATTGGATGCTTAGTACTGGGGGAAGCACCTGGTACCAACGTCCCCTGTGTTTGGGGCTCTGCATTTGCACACTTTCCATGATGCTAATTGGACATAGCAAGACTGTGAGTAGGGTGGAGAGGAGATATTGCTCCCCAGATTAGGCTGGTAGCAAATCACACAGACCTGCAATATGGCAAAGGTCTAGCCCTGGAATGGGGGATTGGTGAGGTCAGGACTCTGGCTTGCAAGCTGGGCTGCAGCCCCCTTGGAATAAGGGATGCTGGTGACAAGGTACTGACTGTGCCACTAGCGTCCCAGGGAGGGAAGCAGGGGACTGTAGTACTTGAGGTGCTTTTTGCTTGAGCTGATCAGATCCTGATTCCCTACAGTCAAGAGAAGACCTTGTTGCACCCTTATAGTATATTCTAGCTATCAGAGGGGTTAATTTATGGGCCAAAACCCCCACATCTTCCTCCACAGTGACAGGGGTGTGTCACTTCCTTGCAATCCCAGAAGAAAGAAGACAGAAGGAAGACCGTGGGAGTAGTAAGAGATCACAGGAGACAGGCGCATGTGACCTCTGAGAGCTCTGCCCTTCCCAAAAAAGCACAGCTGCAATATAATCCTTCAACACCGGGCTTTAGTGACCCTCCACACCAATCTCTCCAGACCAAACCAGGCTGGAGAAAAGCTCAACATTTTGAAACGGTCCCCTGTGAATTATGTAGTAAGTTCCTGTCTGTGCGCGTGTCTTCTCCTTCCAGCCTCTCCTCCACCAGTGCGTCCACCAGGATTCCCTCAGCCCCATCAGTGGGTCCCAGAAGACGAAGGCATGCTGGGGGACCAGTCCACTGGGAACAGAGCAGAGGTAGACACAGCCCCACCTCAGGCCTGGCTCTGAACTTAGAGAAAGAAGCATCCCAAAAGGTGCTATCTTATCCCTAGTGGGACTGACTCACTTACTGTTAACTTTCTTCCTCCTTGCATCCAGAGCTCATCCAGCTGCCTCCCAAGAGAGTAGGGAACAGTTATCTCTCTTGCAAGCCGACACTATCCCAGCAAGATAGAGGCAGGATCCGTCCCGGCGGTGCAGAGCGAGGCCCTCCCCAGCGCAGACTGGCCTGCCGCTCCGGCTTGCTCAGCTTTTATTTATCCCCGTTCCTACCACTTCATGAATATATAAAGAGGAGGAGGAGGCAGGGGAGGTTATGAGAAAGCAGGATGCAGGCAGCTGAAGGGAGCTGGGCTGGGAACGGGGGGCCAAAGCAGCGGGGTGACCTATAAGAACCCTTCCAGCTCCTGCACAGAATAGAGGTTTACTCTTTAACCCATCATTTACTGCCAGCGAGGCGATCAGGGACTGTGCAGCCTTCCCGTACCCTGATATGCATACACAGCTTTCAAATATCCTGGAAGAAACGCTTAGGCGTGCGTTCCTGGTCCGGGGAAGCTCTCTAAGCCCCACTCAGGCTGTCCCAGGAATACACGTGAGCTTGAGTATTTAATCTGATGTAGAGCACCACGCATGTAATGCCAACAACACTGCAAACTCTACTTACTAACAGTTTTTTGTAATTTGTAAAACATAGTAATTTGTAAAAGTAGATTTAAATTATTTTGCCCAGTCTTTGCCAGCTGTGTGAACCAGGCAGACGCCAATCCAACTGGCCACACCGGGCTGCATTAGGCACACAGGGCTAAGTTTGTGCCTGGGGAGTAAATCAGGTGGAGGCAGGTATGGTCTGATTTTATTTTTTTTTTTAAAATCACAACAAATATTGTCATTTCACCATTTTATTTTTCACAGTTGAATGGAATGAGTTTTAAAGTTATTTAAAACAGATGTCACATAAACAGCTTCCAGTGGAGAACAGAGTCCATTTGGTTTAATTTAATCAAAATTTTAACAAATTTTTTTTTAATAAAAAAAGAAGGATCACGTAAGCCAAGAGCTATTGAAAACAACCCGCAGCAGTCACAAAGATAGTCTTTGAGGCAGAGAAAGTAGAATCTGGCCAATAATATGTTAAATTTCATTAGCTGGCACCATTGCAACAGGCCGAAAGGGGGGTGGACAGGCCCCCCTCAATATCCCAACTGGACACATGCCAGCTTTTCCTCCTCTCCTGAACCCTTCACCCTTTGCTGTCACCAAGATCAGTCCCAGCATCCATGGAGGGATCAGCCAAGGCTCCCCCAACGTTCTCCAAGCCCCAGCTAGAGCAGCGTGTCCAGAGGGTGGCTGTGGCCCTTTGCCCGCTCCTCAGCAGGATGGGGTTTTTCTTTAGCCTGGAGATGATCCTGCTTCCAAAGGGAGATCAGAGGAGCGGAAAGATGACCCAGCTAAGCTCTGCAGCAGCTATTAGTTGATGAAAGCAACCCAAGGATGGAAAGTACAGGGAGGGACTGCAGAGGGAAGCTCATGGAGTGGAAAAGGGATGGTTCAGTAGGGACAAGCATTCCACCTACAAATACCTTCAAGGGAACAATGTAAGTGAAGGAAGGGAATTGCTCTAATTATCTCACAGTAGTAAAGCCTGGTGTTAGGACCATAAAAGCAAATTTGGGCTAGGCAGTTAGAAAACCATCTCTGTGGTGAGCAATCAGGCACTAGAGACAGGTTCCTAGGGATGAACATTGAGAGGGGTTAAAATGCTATGTGAAGGATGTCAAATAGCGGCTCAGGGCCAGACAGGGGTCTTGGAAATGCCTGCCAGAGGGCCTCTGAGATTTGAAGCACTCGTTCATCCTGTCGACTCTGAAAAAGAAAACCAAAGTTCAGTGCTACAACACTTCTTTAATGGGACTTTTCCACTAAGCAATTGCAGCCATTGCCAGGAAAGTGCTGTACAGATGTTGCAAGGGTTGTGCTAGGAAATAAGAAGGTGTTTGAGATGCCTTGCTCTCTATTAAAATGTGGTCCATGCTCTGAAAACAAAAATCGTGGGGGGCTAGCACAGGTGAAATAAAACCACAGCTGCTTTTAGGCAGGATCTGTCTGGACATGGAGGGTGGAAGGAGGGAGGGAAAACAGGACAACCCAAGCCAGGGTATGGTTGCTACCAGCCAGGAGCCCCATTTGTGGGAGGACCTGGGTTCCTCTACTGCCTGCAGGCATTCACAGCTCTGGTTTCAGACCTCCCTGGGAACCAAGGCATGGTATAAGATGACTTGCCCTGTATTAAGAACCAACAAAGAATGTTACAGGTGTCATTTCTACACTGATGCATCTCTTGGCTAGTTTGAATTCTTGCTGAGAAATGGATAGCCTGTCTGGAGGTTGTGTAATAGCTCTGTGTGTCTATCCACAAGACCATGATTGCAGTTCCTGTCCAGTCTTGACTGGCTCCTGAAAATCTTAAACTCCCTGGCTATAGTCCTGCTTACTGTTTAGCTAGGGCTGATAGAGGCACCAGTCATGCCCTGCTCCATCCTCAAATGCCCCAGCTATTCTCTGGTTTCTTGGGTGGTTTCTAGCCCATGCTGACCTTTCAGCTGCTGCAGCTGTACCTAGCAGTGTTCAAAAGCCCTGTTTTAAAGCTCTTATGGGTATGTCTGTGCAGGCTGCAGGCACACACTTTCTTTATGCCCAGCTGCACATCAGGTGCATGTGAAGCTTTAAATAGCTAGTGGCCACCACTTAGTGCTCTCAGTGAATTCCCCTTGGTTCAGTTTCAGTTCCATGTGTGAACCAGTTTTTTTCAAACCTTTTGAGCTTCTTGGAGGTGTCAGCTACCATCTACTCCAGCCTGTTTCCCTACCTCTCCCTGCTGCTGCCACAGCTGGGTGTCTGCTCCCACTGTTCAGTCCCTTGCAGCAGCAGGAGAGGTGCAAAGGGGAGCATGGACACAGACCCCAGTAGTGGAGGTGCAGGAAGGGGGAAGGACCGCAGAGGCAGCAGCGTTGGGCTTGCGGACATGCGTTTTTCACTTCGTCTTTCAGCTCAGTGTCTCAACAGTGCTTTAGAGTGTCCTGCAAAGTCCGTCTTTCTGCTGCAGCCTCTGCGTGGAGGATCAGCCTGCTGTGCACCACTGCAGATCCCAGCCCCAGATTAAAGCCCTGCAGCATGTGTAGATGATAGCAAAAGCTTCAGAGGCTAGACCTAGGGGTGGTGCAAATCTGGCTGTGTTTCCTGTGTGGGCAACCCATTTTGCGTAAGCCAAATCCCAACCAAGGAGAATTTCTGATAGTACAGAGGGCCAAGGTGCCTTTTAGCTTCCTAGCCTCTCTGGATATGCTGAAGTCTGAGCCGTGCTCTGGAAATATCACCGTAAGGCCAGGAAGAGAAGGTTGGAGCCGGGAAATGTGTTCCCAACTCTACCAGCTAGCTCTATCTTTTCTCTGCCAGCTGCCTCATTTGTGCAATGGGACCAATTCCCTGCCTACCTGCCCTGCTAGGCAGTGGTGATTATTTACTGTATCTGCTGGTGAAATAGCCACGCTCCCCAGGCCAGCGGCTAGAAGGCTGCCGTTTTAAAGCAAGTCTGCATAAGAGATATAGTCTAGTTTGGAGAGGAAAAGTGTGAGGTGGGACAAGAGGCTGGAAGACAGCGGCAGGCGGGCAGGCTGTGGAAAGCCCTACCTCTCTGCTAGGCCTGGGCGAAACCGCAGGGCCAGTCCCTGCTCCAACACAGTCCCAACCTCCCATCCCCTGGCTAACGCCTGTGAAATGCTTCAAATATGTAAAAGTGCTAAGTGCTATAAATTGTTATTAAGAATAGATTGGCCCAGGATGTTTGGGAGGGTTCAAACCTCCCCACAGGCCACTGAATAACCTCTGCTTTCGTCTGG
>NW_009617340.1:18031-25162 GCF_000690535.1 Cariama cristata | reverse complement strand
CCCCCATTGTGCCCAGCCAGGCAAAAATACAGGCCGTTGACCAGCCCAGGAAGGAGGTCAGTGGGAGCCCTGGAGTAGGGAGGAGACGGCTCTGCCGTGGGTCCTCTGCCGTGGGTCGTGCCAGCAGCATTGCTTCCCGGCCTACAGCCAAGCTCCGCTCACCCCCAAGGTGCTCCATCCCCCGTCAGAAACCCTTCCTCCCCTTAGCTGCCCAACCATGCCTCCGTGCATCTTTCCCTCCGCTCCTCCTCAGCTACATCCGTGGCTACCTGACAGTTTAAAATGAGTAAGACACTCGAGATGCTACAGGAACTGGCGCTGGTGATGGAAAGAGCCAGGGGAAGAGCTAAACTCCCAGGCTAACGATGAATAACTCTGGGAGCAGAGTCATTGATTCGTAATCATTGCCTGACTTCCAAATGTAATAGCCATGAATTCCTCTGACCAGCAACTGAGACGAGGTGCTTTGGGCTATTCCCAGAACACCTGCAAAAATTCAAATCTGTCTTGCTGACAAGAGCAGGGCTCATAGCTCTGGGAGCCCAACAGCTTCACTGGCACTCTCCCTCTAACAAGTGGAGCCATCAACATGAGCTGGCAGCATCCTGCATGCAGGCCAGGCTGTTGCTGTGCTGCTGCTGAGCTGAGCTTGCAAATAAGTCAAACTGCATCATTTCCTTCAAAATCCTCCCTCCCCCAGAGCTGTTCCCTGCTGCTGTCACCCTGCAGCAGAGGGCTAGGAAGGGGAAGGACAAAAGCAAACGAGCTGGTGTGCACTAGCACCCTGTTGCTTTGGGAGCAAGCGGCAGGCTGCCAAGGGCCTCCAGCACAGGAGCTGAGTGCCCTGGGTATTTGGGAAAGAGGGTTGGTATCATCCAGGGCAGGTCCCAAGCTGTCTCCAAGGTTTCTGTGCAAAGGTTCCCAGAGAATATTAGCAGAGCCTCAAGTTGATTATTTGTATTCTTGTATTCTCTCCCTCTCCTACCTACTGGGAGCAAAAATGAGAGCAAACTAGGCAACCAAAGCATCCTGGATTAGCAAGGCTACTTGACTCACTCTTTCTAGGGAATTACTTTAGGGAGGGAAGAAGCCCAGTGCCTTTGCGGGTAGTGTTTTCTTGCTTTTTGCATTAGTCACATCAGGTTTCCTGCCTGACCTGTGCGGTCTGTCCATCACCAGGCTGTGGTGGCTCCCACAGATCAGCATGGTTTTGAGGGGGTTGGCCTTAGTATAACAAGCACGGCAAAATTCCTGTTCCTAAAAGCTATATTCCACCTAAACATCTCCTCCACTCCCAGCCTCCTGCTCCATCTACATGACTTCCCCAACTAGAACCTAAAGCAAACCTCATCTTTGCCCTAATCCCTCCACTTCTGCCCCAGGAGACCATCACACCTTGATACAGAGGGTCTGAGTTCATCCCTGATCACTCTGCGGCTGTGAGCATCCCTGTGATCTCTGCCAGGATCCCTGTGTCTCCACGTCAACCATCTCCTCATCTCACTGGCTCTCCATTCCTCTGTATCTGCATCACCCAGGTTGCTCCACCATCACGTAGACTTAAAGCCTAATCAGTAAGAATTACAAGGCCTTGCACCGGCACAGCACCATGGTTTCTCTCTCTCTCACTCTGGGCTCTTGTAAAAGTCTCACCAGAAGACATGTATGCTACATTGCATCCCAAAGCTATGGCTGTATCTTACACTCTAAGGCTCCAGAAATACTTTGGGGGAGAGGATAGCAAAGGCTGGGGAGCACACTGGCAGCTACGCCCAACCTTCACCTGCTCAGAACTCACCCCACAGTTCTGTGCATCCGGAAAGCAAATTGGCATTTAGAACAGGTTTATACTACAAAATTAACAGTAATGAGGAGCACTTGAATTAAAACATGACTGACCAAAAGTATCTGTCTTATAGCTAAGCTTCATCCTGCCTAGGCAAAACTCCAAACTTTATTAAGGCTTTGAGATGCCAAAACAAGGCTTCTGCCTTGTTCACTTTACAGGTACCTCCATATACCACTACCACACATGCAGACGCTGGCTTCAAGCCAGTTAGTGCTAGCAGTGCTGCCAGCAAAAGTTCATTCCCCCCAAGCATTACCCAGCTTCTTAGGCAGGGTTGCACTCTGTGGGGATTTATATTGCTATCAACTGTAGCAGCACCTGAGCAACAGAGCTTAAAGCAAGGTGAAGGGTGCTCATCACAACAGTCACCTGCCCAGGATACACACTCAACAGCAGAACCCAGCCAGTTGGGATCATTACAGAAAAAGCTCAGGGCATTTCTGGCATGCCTAGACTTGTTCATCGTGTTCTTCAGAGGCATTTCAGCCCAGCCCACAGCACTTTGCCTCTTGTCCCCTGACACCTCCCAACCCTGTCCTGCAGGTAGCGATAGGTGCAATCTTACCTTTGCCTAAATGGCTGCATGGCCCCAAGAGATGTTCTTTCACTAAAGTACTACGACACTACCTGCGTCGTTACAGCAAGCAGAGAAGTCCTCAATGCACCCACCCCAACCCAGGTGACAGGAAAGGCATGAAGCACAGAGTAAGTGTCACTATTGCAAGCTCTTCAGCAACTAGCTGCAATATGATCACTGACCTCACAAAGTGGGGCACATGCAGAGGCTTCAAGGATATGTATGGCTTGTAGGGTCTTCAAGCCAAACAGCCCATGTCTTTTGGTAGTCATGGGAATACAACGACTTCTCAGCCCATCCTGGGAACAGGTAGCTCAAACCCACCTTCTTTCACTCTTGAAGAAGCTTTGGCTCTTGAGCCTCATCATCAGCTCTGAGAATGGCTCCTGTGCAAGTAACACACTGTGCAACAGGATGGGGAATGTGCTGCTGCGAGGTCCGCTGTGTGACCTGGTTCATCAGCTATGGGAGGAAGCATGGCTGCAGGGACCAGCCCCCTGGCTTACTCTGGGATATCACTCCACATCTAGCATAGCCCCCTCCAGAGTGACATGTTAGGAGCCCTGGAGAGCCATTATCAGCTTCTGCCCAAAATTCCCTGTTCCCATGGCCCTCTTCAGTTTGAGAGACAGCTCTCATGGCTCTAGCACACATTAAGATTTTGGTATGTGGCACATACGTGCAGGAATTCTGCCCATCGCTGCTTTGCGTTATAATATGTGAGAGCTGCTTCTTTTATATTCTGCCTGATCAATACGTCTTCTGCAGATGGACAACTCTATTTCCCACTGTGGTTTCACTCCGTTGGTGACAGTCAAGGCAAAATCACCAGCAATGCCAGGGATGTAGGCATCAATCAGTGTGTCAGCTGTGAGGAAGAAGCAAGGGCCGGCTGCTCCACAAGGGAAGGTGCCTAGGGGCAACGGAAAGGCAGGCATGGGGCAGTGGCCACACTGGCAAAGGCACAGCCCCACAATGCCTGAGCAAGAAGAGCAGAGCAAGTCTGATGACGGGTCACCAGGTTTAGCCAAGAGTCCAGCAATTGCTAGGCAATTCCATGATGATGAGACAGATCTGAGGTCAAGTCAAGGACTGAAGTCCACAGGCCAAGGTCCACATAAACAGAGTACATGGCAGAGGCATGGCTACAACTCAGCGGTGAGGTAGCCCAGGTGGGGACTAAGTGCAAGATTCTCAGCTTACGAGTGAAGAGCAGAACGGGTCCTCCCTGAGGCTTTTTAGCAGGGCTTTTTTGAAGAGCTCTGTTCAACACTGGGCACCTGCACGATTATCTAAGGTAGCCCTAAGCCCAGGGAACCAAACTCCCAGGGGATGCGCTCAGGGCCCTGACACTAGCTACCGTGCTGTGTAAGCCTTCTCAAGGCAGGTACAGATGCCAGGGATTAATATAATTCGCAGCCAATCTCCAGATTCAAGCACCACACCACCACAAATGCCCATAGTAACAGCAGCAGGCATTTTAAAGGAAAAGACCCTTACCAGACACCCCTCACCTGTATCCCAAGCTCTCTGCCTGGTTGGGATGAGCCTGTGTTATAACCAGTGTTTGGTTAAGTGGTTTGACACCCCGTGCCTTGTGCGGCAATGAAGTTCTAAAGATCCTGCTTTCATGGAAAGGATGTGGAAAGTTGCTGTAAAAAAAGGAAGCGAATAGAGAAATTGCCAACCACATTAAAAAAACCTGTGTTTTAGCAAAGTTTTTGAAATTGTGCTGGGGACAGAAAGCACTGCAGTGCTAAGAGGCAACTCTGTCTCAGGGCTAACACGTATGTGTACACACCTTCTTATGCCAAAAGTGTATTCATGATTTCACTCTGGAGAGGGAGAACTTATAGTTCTCCAAGCCGAGCTGAACTTCTAACTCCAGTGATTCTGGTAGTTTCTGTTTATTCACCCTGTTGTGAGTTGTACCTGAACCAGATCCTATCTGCGTCTCTCTGGAGTGTTCAAAACCCACCCCTGGGAGACGAGAGGAAAGATGAAAACACTCACCATTTGTGCCATCCTCACCAGTCCCTGAGGAGCAGAGGGGGCTGGCAGCCACCAGCGCCCTTTCTGGACTCTTTTCTAGGACCAAGATGAAGATGTATCAAGGTAGGGATGTAGGAGGGACAGCAGTGTGATAGGTTCAAAGATTTTGGTCTAAACTCTGCATCCAGCTTCTGCCCCAGTGAGGCCCTATTGCAATATGAGAAATCAAGCTTAATAAAACACATGGAGAGCTGTGCCACAAGCACTGAGACACAGCCAGCCTGCAGCTTGTTGGAAGGAACCATCTCCACTAGCACAAAGAAAGAAGATCCAACAACTGCATTTGATCTGTGGGTATCTTCATGTCTCTGACACTGCCAGCAACCTCCTGCCGCCATCCCAGCCCAGCGTGCGTTGCCGATCACCGTGCTGACGTAAAGCTGTAATTGCCAGCACAGGGGCTGGGGCCAAGGGGAATTTGCTGAGGCAGTCGGGCTCTCCGGCAGCCTGTCAGCTCCTAGGTCTGCAATGGAAATTAATCACTGAAGCTCAAGGAAGCGCACCTGAAAAAAAAAACACCTGCTACGTGGAGGAAGCAGGGCATGTCCAGCCTGTTGAAACGACATCGTAATTAAAACTTAATAAAAAGTGGCATTTATCGATGAGTTGTATTAACCTTGTCTAAAACCATTTGGGCAAATTAAAACTCCACTCGGTCTTTTCCTGCCACGTTAAAATCAGCAAGGCATGAAACAGATCAATAACACTAGCCACATTGGCTCTTTGTTCGGGGCAGAAGAAAGCTTTGCTGTTGGAAAGCTTCAGCTGGCATGGCTTCAGCCACCGAGACGCTGCCTCCTGGCCTCTGCCAGGGCCCCTGCTGGGGAGCCCCAAAAGAGATTGCCAGGGTACTTACATGGGCAGATAAAGAATGCTCCCAAAAACGCTGCCGGGGACCAGCTGTCCCACTCCGGGGGACACTTCCAGGTTATTTGCATGAGCAGATATAAATGTATGCCCCAGAGAGTGCTGCCAAGGCCCCTGCTGTCATGCAGCAGGGGCTGCTGCCAGGCTACTCCCCCGGGCACAAAGCAACACGGGCCTTGGGATGAGGCTGTCACGGACCCCGTGTGTGCACATCGCACCCCTGCGAGGGTGCTTCACAGCACAGATCCTCGTGGGATCATAAGCACCCAGGGCCCTGCATCCCAGCTGGATCGCTCTCCGCTTCTTCTGTGTCGGCTACAGACCTGTAAAGCAGAAAGACTGCCAGACCTTAAGCTCTTTCCTTCCCTCACCCAGCTGCGTCCGTCTCTCTCCAGCCACACAACAGCTGAGCAGCTCAGCACCGCGCCACCTGCTCCCCACCTCCAATGCCCCTCTCCAAATCCCATGCACGGCTACCCTGGGGACGCTCAGTGCTTTGCCCTTCGGTTCCACCCTCCTCCCGTGGGGCTCCATACCCCCTGGCAGTCGTGGGAACAATGAAGCGGCATGCAGCGGCCAGGAAATGAGTGGGCACCTTGGGAGGAAACTCTAAATACGCCTGGCCGAGGCAGGGTGGGCAAGTCAGCCCCACACGTGCCTCTTCCCCAGGCAGCGAGGCCGAGCAGGCAGCAACGGGCAGAAGAAAGGCACAGGGATAAACAGGATGCCTCAGTCTTCCATCGCTGTTGGGGATGCTCACAGTTAGTCAGTTTGCTCACAACGAGCAGTTACGATGGCTTCTGCTAAGAACTGCCCTTAAGCGTGCATTCACATTTGTTGTTGGGTTTGCTTAGGCTGCGACCCTGGTGCTTCCCGCTGCGGTCCTGCCACGGCTGGAGTGCTGCTCTTCTTCCCCATTGCTCATCCACTGTACTTCAGCAGCCGCTGGCTTGCCACAGGCCATCACATATGTGAACACCACTAAGTGTGTGGATATGGTGGTTTAACTCCGGTTGTTCTCATACGATCAAGTAGGCACCAGGCTGGTCCGTTTTTGGGTGCTGGTGAGTCCTTAGTCTCCGTTACAGCCTGCAGCAGCCAGTGACACAGGGGAATCCTGCTCTGGCTGCCAGCAGCCCTTCAGTGACTGCAGTTGGTACTCGCACACTGCTGATGCAATGCGGGCACCCTTCAGACATGCTTAAAATGGGTAAAACACTTTTAGACGGAGAACATTTAGGAGCTTTCTCTTTGTAAATGCCAGTGCTGCAGCATGGTCAGTGAAACCAACTTCTGGGAGAAATAAATCTGATAAAAAGAAAGTTTGCTTATTTGCTTCCCACCGGAGCAGGTAGTTAAGCTGTGGAACTCACTGCCCCAAGGCATTTGTTTAAGGCAAAGGATTTTTTGCACCTTTTCACAAGCCCTTACTGGAGTAAGGACCCTGTGGGCATCACCCTTGAGCCATCCCTCTAACCATCGCCCTCAGGACTTGTCAGGATTACAGCGGGCATATTCAACGCTCGGCAGTTTAAGTAGAAATAGAGGAATTGTTTTGTGTTGGATCAGACTAACTCTTCCTCTCTTCTAGCTCTCTGTTTTTGCTGGGGGTCAGCATCGTGGGCAGGGACACAAAAACCTCCAGCAGGTAGTAGGAGGAAAACATCTCTACTGATGAAACACTTCCCAAACTCCACAGGCAAAGGTTGAATTCGGCTTTGGTAAGCAAGGCTTACATCACTAGAAGCTTTTGTTACTTTAATTATAGCTGTTAGTATTGTCTGTA
>NW_009617340.1:17204-18000 GCF_000690535.1 Cariama cristata | reverse complement strand
CTGCTGAACTCTTTCCTGAATCCTGCTAAGACCGCTGGGCTCCATTGCACATGGCAGAAGCAAGTTCCACAGGTAAGACGTGAATGGTGTGAAAAGTTATTGCCTTTAATCGTCCTGATATGATTTCTAATGTAATTGAATATCTCTGGATTTCACACAATGAAACAGGGAGATGAGTTCCCAGTGAATCTTTCTGAGCTGTTCATTCTTTTATGGAGTTTTATCAAGGTGCAACCACAAAGGAGGGGAAAAAAAGACTTTGACTCAACTCTGGCTAGGGAGGAAAATGCCTTTGCTTCTACTGTGGTATTCTGCTTCCCATTTGCATTTGGAATTAAAAGTACTCCGTCTAGTGACAAAGGTAAGTTCTTGATGCTTTTCCTCTTCCTGCACCTTGGTTTTGCCTAGTCTCCTTGCAAAAGCTATTCCATTGCAGGAGATTAATATAAAGGGTTAGCAAGAAAAATCTGCCACATTGATAAAGGCATATGAAGAGGAAAACCCCGCTAAAGCCTCAGGCATCCTGTTTAGTTTGCAGGATTGCAAAACATAAAAAATTCCCTGTTCAGTAAATCAGGCAAACATGGTCCAGAGCAACTGAGACAGATGTGGAACCCCGTGATGCCAGTGCTACAGATTTGCTTTTCAAGCTAGAACAATACTTTAAAATGAAAAATTCATTACCCAGGTCTGTGAAAAGCAAATGAAGCTCAGCCTTTCCTAACCTTGACATTTTTCAGACTGCTGGCCAAATCCATGGGTAGGACACACGCATGCACATCCACCCCCACCCTTC
>NW_009617340.1:8603-17173 GCF_000690535.1 Cariama cristata | reverse complement strand
GTTCAGCAGAGAATGCCTTTCAAATGTGACTTATCTTCTCTGAATGAGCTGTGACGCTACTGAGTCCCAGCATATGAGGTGCTGTGCATCTATACCTCTAATTACTAAAACTGGCTGTGGTAAAGGCTTTGCAGCTCTGACTGTGCACTGTGCTGGTGTAGTCCCCAAAGACACAAATCAGAGAAACAGTGGGTGAAAGCAAAGTGCAACAATTAGTAAGTTCATTTGCCAGAAGACCATTTGCATGTGCTATTGCCAATTGCTGCTCCACTTAGCCATTGTGAGCTACTTTGGCAACCAGCGTCTGCTCACTGACATGAGGCTATCCTATCTCCGCCCTCCTTGCTGTGCATTTTGTCCCCGTCCTCCTCCAGCTCTGTCTATAATGTGACAGTTTCTGCCAAGCAATGTTACTGCATTAGCCACTTTTCAAACGATCGCTTCCCCACTGGGTAGGGTCTGTTTGGAGCAAGAGGACGGAGACCGTGAGCCTCTCAGCTCCAAAGAGGTTTTCCCCTCTTCCGTTAGCCATATTCCCTGAGCCCTGCTGATGAAAGACACAGATGTGTCTGCAGAGGAGCAGCTCTCAGTGCCTGCCTCATTCCCCAGAGCCCTCTTCAGCCAGTTTGATGTCTAAGTGGAAGGGAAGAAAATAAGCTGACAGTGGGGTTACCACCCAGATGATTTTCTGAATTGATTAGCTGCTTTTTCATAGGTCTCACAGCCTTACAAACAGCGACGTCGTGGGATCTTGCAAGCTAAGTAATGACCTCGGCTAGGAGAGCTCTACAGAAAGACCAGCCATAATGATGTGCTGCTTCCCTAGGAAAGAAACAAAGGAAAAGCCAGGGGAAAACAACATGAAGGGAACTAGATAACAGCTAGAAAGAGGCAAGGGAAATGCAGCTTGCAAGAGTGAGAGGAAAAATAAGCACCTTTCAGCAGTGGCTGTTTTTTTACTCCAATTTGTATATAAAGGGCTGGGCAGGCAAGGAAAAGAGCTCTCAGACCACAACTTTTTGAGATCAAGCCTGTGAGTGCCGGGCAGGCTCATCGGCAGCTAAGGGCCTTCTTTGGGTGTGTTGTGCTAGAGGTGATGTTGTAATAAAATCCAGATCCCTTCGAGCTGTCATGTGCTGGCCAGCCCACTGCCACACGTGGGATGGCCAGGAGCAGCGTTAGCAGCTCTGGCTGTGACCTCCCTGCCAATCAAAACCGAGCCGTGTGGGGCAAGCATCGTCCCTTACACTGGAGTGCACCCCAAACCTTCCCAGTCACCAGGTTTTCGGCTCAAGCAGGCACCATCTGTGCCGCAGACCTCCCACTGCTGGGAGGCTGCCCCACAGTCCGTGGGTGTGAGCAGCGGGTGGCAGTGGTGGCTTTCGGTACACGCTACCTGTCTGTCCAGGACCTAGCACCTCCGTGGCAAAACCTCTGGGGTATGCAAACGGGAGGGGCTGGGGCAGGGCTGCTGAGCCTGGTAGCCTTATCAGGGCTTCCTCAGTTTCTCCCACCATTTCTGAGAGGAAAAAGCTCTCCTTCAACATTCTTGGGCAGCCTCACTCTTGGGAAGCTGCATCGCAGCAGGGAGGGTGGTTGAAGCCCTCTCTGACCAGCCTGCAGTGCACTTTGGGGTCCGTGAGTGTCCCACGCAAAGCATGACCTTCACATGCCTCTGGGCAGAGACAGGCTTCAGCAAGGGCTGCCACCAGCCAAGCTGCAGGTGCCACCAGGGCACGGTTTGCTCGGCCCCACAGAGAATCGTCAGGCTGGCGTAAGAGGGGCAAGTTGTGGAAGTGGGGAGGCTTAGGCTGGACTCCAAAGGACTAGTCCAAAGGACTGTGCTAATTTGGATCAGATACTGAAAGTCTGTCTTTGAAGGGGAACAAATGATCCAGCCTTCCTAATCTTTTGCTCATGCCTCCTCCTCAAACCCCAGAATAATGCAGATTAAAAGAGGGAGGGTGAGAAGGGTGCTATGGAGCCTCATCTCATTGCTCTTTCCCATCTGTGCTGTGCCCATCCTGCCAGAGGTTTTTATTTGGGGAAAAAAAAAAAAAAAAAAAACAAAAACAAACCAAACCCTGGAAATAAAACCCCCACACACTATATTCCCTCTGCAAGCTCCCCAAGCCTAGAACTGCAGTCTGCTGTTCTCAGTGCCTCTAATTAGCTAAGCAAGGCAAGCTCTCATTAGCCCCACCTGGGTCACTCTACAACTGGGAAAGAGGAGCCTTAACCCTCACATGGCTCCAGAATAAATAGGTGAGAGGCAGATTTGTTCCCTGTGGCTGCCTGTCCTGGCAGTGGGGGCCCAGGCAGCCTGGCCCTGGAGCAGGATGCCTTTGGGTGGTGGCTGTGCTGGGATGGGTGTCAGTTCGAGGAGGCAGGGTGTGCTGACAGTGCTCCTCCTGTTCATCCGCAGAGTCTGACCTCCTTGTGAGATGCCGTTAGCTGCAGATTTGGAGGGGAACTTTGGGAGGGGGAGAGATTTGTTATAGCACCACAAAGCACAGTGCTGCAATTTTAGCTGTTCTTGTGCCTAAGTGCTTTGGCGGTAGTGTCTCCCAGAGTGTATCTGTGTGGGAACAGAGGGAGTCTCTGGCATGATGAGTACAACCACGGTGATAGAGTTCAACTTGGCACTGGTCTGATGTTTTGTAGCCATAACTTCAAAGAGCTAAGCAAAGGCAGCTGCCAGCTTAAATAAAATTTTTTTAAAAAAAATCTTAGATGTGTTTTTTGTTAAAGTTAGGGCACAAGGGGTAAGTGAGCACTGAAACTATTCCCTGTGCTATCATACAAGTATTTCTCTCCTTCTATGTCAAGGCTTCTCTCAGATCAGGTATTTTTCTCAGCTGTGGTAGTGCATCAGGCCCTGATCTAGAACCCAGGGTGCTGGGCACAACACGTACATGTGGGACAAATCAATCAATGCCTTGGGCTGTTTGTAGCCTTTAAGTAAAGACACTTATACGCTGGATTCACCCAAAATAGGCAGGCAGAGTAAGATGGAGAATAGAAATAAGTGTGTGGTTCCTTAGTCAGTGAAGTTTATTATTATTTTTAGGAAATTGGTGCTAAACCATAGAAGACATCTGTCTGGGAAAAGACAACAGAGGAACAGGAGCAACATCTCTGCCTGCAGACAGGAGATGGTGAAGAACACTGAGCCACAGTAAGTGCTGAAAATAAAATATGCTTCTGTCCTCTCTCTGGTACAAAGAAACGGCATGGGGCATGGCAGCTGCAGCAGCCAGCAGCAGAAGGACGGAGAGTGCTTAAAATACTTCATGACTCTGACTGAACCTTGGGGCTGCAGAGAAGTTCTGCCTTCCTCTGTGTCCCCCACCCCGCAGGTGGGAAGAAATTTGGGGCAGAGAAGGCCAGTGGTGGAGCCTGGCATGAAAGACACCCCTTCCAGGACTGGGAATTAGACTGGGTATACCAAAGGGTATACTACCTGCCTCTCGTTCATCCTTTGCAATTAGGGCAGAACAGTAAGGGAGACCCCCCTGAGTTCCCCAGGGCAGGCCATGTCAATGATAGTACAGCAACAAGCCACTAAATCAGCAAGTGACCAGTGACTTCAAGTCACCCCTCAGCTACTGCTCACAGACTTTTTTTTCTGAGGACCATTTCTCACCAGGCATTGATCACTGACATGGAGATACCAGGAACAGATACAACAGCCATCAACCCAAGCTACCTAGCAGCCTTCTGGGTATAGCCAGCAAGGAAAACATTCCTCTCCAAATCCTACCCTCTCCTATGCTGCTTCAGATGAAGGTCTGAGCAGTTGGCCTGAGCTGCTAGAGAGCTCCTCACTCAGCAGCTTTGAGATTTCCGTGCAATTTCCTAGGCAAAAGGTTAAAAAGGGGTAGTCTGTATAGGCTACACATGTACATACACAGATATGTGCTCATGAGCACACAGGCCTCCTCACGTTAATAACACCGCAGGAATTTCTTGCCTATCCTAACCATGC
This sequence comes from Cariama cristata, assembly GCF_000690535.1. Taxonomy (NCBI): domain Eukaryota; kingdom Metazoa; phylum Chordata; class Aves; order Cariamiformes; family Cariamidae; genus Cariama; species Cariama cristata. The sequence goes on along the minus strand of NW_009617340.1, from coordinate 13,185 downwards.
AGGCTATCAACATAGGCAATAAAGCCAAAGCATGGCTATTAGCGATATGGAGCCTGTAACACTCAGTTAAGCAGATCTTGTAGCGAACAGTGACCTATTTGGCAGTTCATTACAGCACTTGTTGCCTCCCTCTATATTTTTCCACCTATAGCATCTAAGGGCATTTATCAAAGACCTGTTAATAAAATTGCGTATAGCTACAACTATACATTAACACCTTCATTTCACAAATTATTTTGAGGCATAGTTATCACTTATACTAACAGCAGTTTGGAATACTAAAACTGGTGGCATAGGAAAAAAAAAAAAAAGGGTTACAATTTGTGCTGCTTCTTTCCCTCCTGTATTTTTTCTTAGCTGGATCAAAGGAATTAGTTTGGCTGGTTTCTCTTTTATTTCAAGGCATCTTTACTTTTCTTTCTGTTTGTTAATCTTCCCCAGCATGGTCTTTAAAGTCAGAGTTGAGAAGACTACAAGGGAATTTTGACTGTCAGTTTGTTTTATATTTAATATCACTGCTGTAATTGTATCGGAATGTTTTGCTAAATGAATTTTTACTTGTTTTTGCTTTCAACTTGACTCCTATGATGCTGCTTCGAAACAATGGTACCCCTCTCTCATGGGAAAGAAAAATCAATTGAGAGAAGCACTTGCTTTGGAAAGATGCTGGTAGAGTTGTGATGGGTATTTAGAGAGCCTATTTACATCAGAAAGAGAGGGGAGGGAAAGAAAAGCAAAAGTAGTGACGTTTTGCCTCTCTAAGCAAAGAGACTCCCCAGGAAGTGGTGACCTTACATGGGCCCCCTTTCTGAGCCCTTAGAAAGCTGGGCACACAGAACCAGAAGTCATTTAGGTGGTCATCTCAACCTAGAGCTCATGGGCAACCTGGTACTTGTGGCCACAGGGCTGCTGGGAGAGCACAAGCTAAAGTTAAATGTTACATGCCAGTGGACCAGCTGATGGACCTGGGGAGGAAATGAGCTGGGAAGAGGGCTCAGTCTTGCGAGATACAGCGGCTGCTTAGAAGCTTAAATTAGAGAATGCCCAAAAGATTGTATATTGTCATCCCAATGAAAAAGCTTGTTGAATAGGTCCCACAAAAAATCAGCTCTTCAGGTGTTTGCAATGAGCAATGGTTTATCCTCCATTGGTATCATTCTTTTAACAAAGGTAGCAAGGCAGTGTTGCCTGCAGTAAGTTAACTGCTTGTGCCCTTGGGCCAGCGAAGACTGGTGACGGCTGACGTCGGGTGTGCCTACACAGTCAGATGAGAACGACTCTGGCAAGGGCAGGCACACCCACACGAGCTGCCAGCTCCCCAGCCAAGTAATAACAGGAGTAAGGATACTTGTCACTGATAAACCAAATTCATATGTGAGTGGGCTGGTCCACTTCGTGCTGAAGCCTACGCTTCTGCCTCTTCACCGTTGCTCTACATGTGCTGGCTTGGAGACACGCTCCCCATCCCACTTCACTCCAAACACACATAGGCATTTTGCAGGAGGTGCCTGAGCGGGGTATGGCTTGATATGTGCACCCAAAAAATGCCTGCCAAGCTCCTGCCTCTTCACAACCCCCAGATCAAAGAGCAGTGGACTTAAACATGAAGTATGGCTGGCAGCTAGGCAATGCTTCTTGACAGATGATACTCTGCAAAAAGAAGGGTGGCTTTTGTTTCTCTGCTCTTTGTAGAGTCTCACCCAGGGGAGCAGCAGGATGGGCATGATCTTGTGGTGTGTGAGCTGCGCACCATAAATCTCCCAGCCACGGTGGGTGATAGCGCACTTCTCCACCGCATCTCCCTTGCACTGGTGAGGGTTTTCTCCTTTTCTTCACAGAGAACACATATGCCCAAGCAGTGCGTTTGGAGGAGAGCAGGCACTGGAAGGCCAGTGGGCCAGGATAAGGTGTTCTGCCCCGTCTACACATCTCAGGACACCAGAGTTACGTGCTGTCGCTTTCCTAAATGGGGGCTTGCAGGACTCATCTTCTCTCTGGTGACTTTCCCCTGTCTGCTCTGATCGCTGATGAAAAATACAAAACCTGTTCCATCCAGAAGCATCTCCACAGTACGTACTAACAACCTGTTTCTCCTCCTCCCAGCAGTCCAGCTGCCTCTAGCATAGACCATGCACAGCAGGGCACATTTCACCAGGGAAAGGGAAGATTAATTTTTCCTCCAGCTGAAGCTGTCTGAAATTGTTTTAAGAACAGCAAAATGGAATTGCTTAGGTTGCAATGAGCCCAAATACTGCCAGGGGGTTTTTAGCCGCCAAGACTGGCTAGGACCTATACACAATCTAACACCTTAAAGGACAGGATCTCTGGAAACTCCGTCCTCCCTCCCTCCCCAAACGCACTCCTGCCCCCCAGCACCGTACCACACTTGGGTCAGCAGTGACTCAGGGGGCAGATTGCTGACTCTGGATGTGCTTCCTATGCTCTCCTGGGTCTCCCTCCGAGACCTCTGGTCCCATCCGGAGCCAGCCCACCTTACAAGAGCTCACACAAACTGAACTTTGCCCCCATGGAGCCCACGTGCGGTAGCACGCTTCGTGTCACCGATGGGCACTGCCCTAGCTGGGTGTTTGGGGGTGACAGGAGGCAGTGGGAGGATTTGCTATTTGCTTGACGTGCTGGCTCTCTGATTTAAGTTCCTTAACCCCCTCAGGCTGAGCTGTGACTCACTACCGGTATTTGATCGTATTTTCAGAGCAGGATTAATCACGCTTTATTGCTTGTTCACATAACGGACCAGTATCATCTTCAAAGGCCCATTCTTTGGAGGAGGACAGAGACATGCCCCGTAATTTAGTGACCATTGCTTCTAAATGAGAAGGTTAATAGCTTGACCACTTCATATTTTAACCCCCAAGCCTTTTTCCCTCTCTAATTGTGAAGCATAATGTTTTTTATTTCCATACAGCAGTTCCCTGTGGAGCTTTGTCTAGCTGTATAAATCAAAGCCTTGCTGCTGTGTTTTGGGTCTCGGGTGCAGATTCTGCTCTCACCCAGAGCATAAAGTGGCATCATCCCCACAGCTGCCAGCAAAGTTACCCCATTTTGTCTTCATATGGCTGGGAGTGGCCTCTGGGAACAGGCAAAGGAAAGATGGCCACTGAGATAACCAGCAGGATGGTTGGGTGCCAAGTACTTTTCCAAATTGGACTGTTTATCTAGGTGATTACATACAGCATTAACTTTGAGCAGTTGATTTTTTGATGCCATGGTCTAGCAGCGCAGATGGCATCTTCGGGGCTAGGACAGAGCTGCCAGCATACATCCCTCTCTTCCCAGCTGGAAAATGAGGCTTAGACATGAGGGTGAACCAGGAAGGCTGGATGTAGGAAACCCAAACCAGGAAAGTTATTATGTGCAGAAGAAAGAATAAATCAACCAGCCCTTCTCCCTGCCAATGGAGGCCTTTCTCCATTACATATTTACTTGTTTTTTCATCAAGTCAAGGGTTTAAAACAGTTTAAGTGTTTCCATGGGAGCAACCGTTCTACCACAGCCAGGTCATTTGTGGCGGGATCCTCACCTTGAATTCAGGGGAAAGCAGAGGTGCGTTGGCAGAGCTGTTTGGGGAGCTGGGAACTGAAGCCTAGAGGTTCCTCTGGCCAAGACTGTGATCCATTTATTAGATGTCTGTTCAGGATCCTGTGGCATCCCTCCTGCCTGATGCCTGGCTGTAAGGAGTGCTAGCATCTTGTATTGACGTCCTATTAGCATGGGAAACCCTGGAGCTGAGCCTCAAGTGTTTGATGAGAGGCAGTAAATGAAAAACAGCTGGAGGAGTTAATGGATGACAGTGTCAATAATGGTGCAAGCAGGTCTTCTCTTTCCACTTCTACACTGCTGGTTTAAACTGGATTGGTGACCAAGAGAAGTGACCAGCTGCTGTCATTGTGCAGCCTGTCTTAAATACATCGCAAGGCCTAAGTCCACACCTCTGAAAGCCTCGGAACAGTAGAGTTGCTATGGAGGACACAAGGGCTCCATCAGCCAGGCAGGGTTACTTCCCAGCAGACAGTTGTTTCATCAGTAAGGAGATCACTGCCATGCAAATCATGTCCAGCAAGCAATCCTTGGGGCAGATTCAGAACATTGATTTTTTTGTGACGATTGGAGCCAAAACCTTGCACTAGCACATGCAAAACGGTACCAGTGGGCCAAGCTTCCTGGATTTAGCATTAGAGGCAAGTACAAAGCAGTATGCTGAGAGGAAGGGAGGACCAGGGGGTCTAAGGAGACAGTAGGATCCCACATCGCTACTCGTACTGCTCAGTGCTCCCTGTGCACAGCAGCGTGCGCAATGGAAGCAGCCACGCTGCATTGCAGCCCCCCTGCCCGCATTCACAGTGCAGCGCTTGGGCTGTGTCAGCCCCTGGGGAGGGCTGTTTCTGGGCTGGGTACCAGGCTGAGGTACAGGGATGTGCTGCTGGTGCCTTGGAAGAATGAAGCTGGTGTCTGCAAAATGCAAAGTGTAAAACCATTTCCCAGCCCGTGTGGAAATGCAGTTGGAAGAGCAGTCTGCCTTTTCCAGGACAACTGTCACCCCTTGGCTAGCCAGGCACCCCCC
>NW_009617340.1:4961-8572 GCF_000690535.1 Cariama cristata | reverse complement strand
CCCCGGTTGTGCGACCGCCCCCCCCCCCCCCACCCCCCACTCAGTTGGCACAGCGACTGGAGAGGCTGGGGGGAGAAGGGGTGAAGGCAGCATCTCAGGTTTGTTCTAATGCACTTTTAGCACTGATGGAAACAGCCCCTAAGGTCAAGACTGTTCTCCTGTGGAGAGTCAGGCTTTCCTTTAACTGGTCGACAGAAAAAGCTGAGTATCTTAAAACTCCCTAGCTACAAGCAGAACTGTTCTGGGAAAGGTCTGGAGATGACTAACCAGATTAGTCACTAGCTCTTTCTCTTTGAGGCTGGGCACTTAAAATCCCGTCATTCCACGAATCTGCCAGCCATCCCCCACTTCAAGCTGCCTACAATCAGTTTTCTCTGAGTGACTTGACATCCAAAAAGGTTTTGAAAATCTTTCAGGGACCTTGTTCTGATTGAGACCTGCCTGGACTATTTATGCCAGAGGAAGTGATCCTGGCTGTTTTCCTTGCCCTGGAACCAAAGATGTGTCTAAACCAACTTAAATTGTGTTTATGCTGGGTGACTTTCATTGTATGTACTGTATTAAGTAAACCAGTAAAACTGCAGCTTAAACTCGTTGAAGAGCAGCTACATTAGGGATCTGCAAATAAATAAATTTTGTTACATGTCAGGGAAATTTTTTCCAAGTAGGCCAGACCTCATACCAAAGCCATTACCGGGAATGTCATCTCCCTGCCTTTGGTATTTACAGAGAAACAGGATTAAGTCTCTCCACCTCACCTAGAATAATAATGTTTAGCGTGTAAGTAGCATTTTACAATTTCAAAGCAATAAACACTGAGATACCATGGTAGTGAGAGCTGACAAGGCACTAGCATTAACTAATTAAGCCTCGCAACTTCCCTGAGGTATCGAAGTATGACCATTCCCCCCATTTTATAGATGAGGAAAATAGATATGAATTGATTTACTCAAAGTCACAGAGCAATTCAGTGAAAGAGCTGGAACCACAGCTCAGTCCTGCTAATGTTTGGATGGTGCTCAGCCCTCTCTGAGGCTCTGTCTTATTTCTACAGCTGTGCATCAGTGTAACCTAGTATCCCATTCTTAGCAGGATTTAGAAATAAATTACTTTTGATTTCTGTTGACTGCTATGGAAGGAATGGAATTTGAATATCTCCCTAGCCAAATGCAGCAGCAACAAGTGGAGGTGTTGGTGAGGTGAGGTTGAAAACGGATGGATGCTGGTGAAGTCATAACAAGTTAGCATTCGGGAGTTGCACTCACCACAGAAGTAGCATAGCAGGAAAAGCAACTAACAGGTGGGTGTCAAATGAAGTGTTGGAAAGGACTGCATTAGCTTAAACCATCCTAGGTCTCGCCTTTCCAACCCCCGCCATGGCTCCAGTAATTGGTATGCACACAACCATACCATTTTTTAATTTGTATGGACTTAGTGGTTTACAACAATGCTGAATCTGGCCCAGAAACCTCCATGGGGAGCACAGCTGTGGCACCAGTGCTGAACGGGAACCTTTTTGCTCCACACAGGTAGGTACTCAGCAAAACCTCTCGTAGCTGTATGAGTTCAGTGGCTTTAGATGAGAAATCAAGATTTTCCCTCATATCACGTCTTTAGGTCCAGACTACAGAAGGCTGATTACAACAAAGAAAATTTCAATTGCACTGCCAGAGCTGCTTTGATACCTCTAATCCACATCTAAGAAGGTGTTGAACAGAGAACCAAATTGTTATAGGTTGTAAGTAAAACGATCTTTTAATTCTCCTCAAGGAACATAACTTTTCTCTCCTGGAGCGACTGATCGGAAGGTCCTCTACGCATGGAGCGCCGCTCTACTGTGAAGCGTCCTCTGCATTTCATCCGGGGCTGTTCTCTTTGCCTGTGAGTGCCTTGCCTCCACAGCACGCTGTGCCCCAGCCAAACAAGCTCAGGCTGCGGCAGTGAATCCCAATGAGCCTCTCACTGGGTGTCCGGAGGCAGTCTATAGGAACCAGTACTGGAGCACACGGTACACGTATCAACACCATTGCTAACCGCTGGTCTGGAAACAATTAAAATATCTCTTTCGTTTATGCCATAGCACTGCTGCCTGTGGAATAGCTGCAGACAGCAGAAGTAGAGACAATGAACCTGGAGAGACATGAAAGTGTTTCGGTTTGCATGTCTCTCCGCTCTGCTTCCCACTGAGGTTTCCAGGGCAGATCGCTACCTCCCCATTTCATTTTGCAGCCCTCTTCTCTCTGCCAGATGTACGCACTGGGGCTCAGCAGCAGCTGTGAGCAGGGCTGACCACAAACAAATGCATACGCTATGGGCCCCTCTCAGTGCTACACTTTGGGGAAGGCTTGGAAAGATCCAGATTCCCTGGCTTTAAATCCATTGCCACAACTTATCATTCGCCTGTTGATTGCTCTCTAGGGGACAAAACATCAAGTTACAACCTGTGGTTTTCAGCCTCAATGGATTAAGAGCAGAAAATCTGTTGAGACCTAAGGCTTAGATCTGTTGGTTTGATACGTAGTTCGGTAAAGCACACAGGGAGGAGCCATGATGGAGGATGCTTTGCCACGTCAGTGCTAGCCAAATTCCCAGTAGGTAGATGCTTTTCGACTAAGAAAGATGATGCAAGCTAAAAATGGCACAATGTTGCTAATTTTCCACCTAAACTGATGGTGATGTGTATGACTACTTTTTAGAGTGGCTACATTTCAGTAACGTGAAATTACTTCTACTTTCCAATGGTTTGCTCAGCTGCAAATAGTGTTGTGAAGTAAATATCCAAGATATTACAAAGAGCATCGATCAGTTTTTCAGATGCTAGTCAGGTTTGTAGGAGTGTCTGCTTTCACATTAACTTGTACATTGAACAAATTGAATGTGTACATCCAGGAGATGAAACAAATACTACACCACACTTTTGCAATTGCACCCTCCACAGCGTAACAGCTTGGGTCTGCACTTGTGAAGCTGGAGGATATGTTCTGACCAAGCAATGGGTTCTTGAGCAGATGAACCTCAAATCCACATTGCCCATGATACCGGCATTCATGGAAAACCTCCTTGGTTACTCAAAGCTAGAGAGAAACGTTTGTCCCCCAGCTAAATCTGCAGTCCTGTTTATGTCAGCTGAAGTTTAAATGTAGCTGTATCGATAGCATATACTGAACTTCAGTAGCAGACCTTGTGCAAGCTGGTTCACTGCAGCACGGTGCCAAGTAAGTGAGAATGCCATTTTTCTCTTGTGCTACTCCTGTTTCCAACTTCCGTCTCCCACACTTTCCAGCACTGTCCAGGCAGATCCTGCTTTCTCTTGTGCCTCCACTCAGCAGCTGTTGTCTGTGCCCACCCATCTCTTCCCCAATCATTCTCAGCCTTAACATCTGGATCTCCTTTTTCTTGACTCCCTCATCTTTTCTCTTGATAACTTAAATTTTGACATTGTTAGGCTGCTCAGACCTCACATTTTGTACCTTCATCTCATCTTCCTATTCAACTCTGCAGCATCCCACTCACCAGCAAAGCCTCCTGCTTGACCATGCCTTCACTATGCACTTTGGTTTTTTTTCTCTGTTCAGCTCCTCCCTCCCTGACTTTACCATCTCTTTCAGCTG
>NW_009617340.1:0-4930 GCF_000690535.1 Cariama cristata | reverse complement strand
TTTCCCTTTCGTCCTCACAGCAATCCTGCTCCTTCCAGTCCCTGTGTTTGTGACTACAGACTTTTCCATACTCCCTCCTAATTAGGAAGCAGATGTATAGACTCCTCCACTTCCCACCTTTCACAGTATTTGCCAGTTTCTCTCACCCCTGGCTTCCCCTGTATCTCTCTCGTCCTACACAGTCTCTTGACTACACCAATGTCCTCTATTCCAAATCTGTTTTCCTTTCCTTGGGCACTTTCTGATCAAAGAAACAGGACTTTTCCTGTTGTTCCACTCCTGTTGGCTTTCACGCATCTTATTTCAGCCCCTTGTGTGCCACTGCTGTCCCTACTTACAAAATCACAACTAGCAACTCAAAATAATTAATTATCAAAATGCAACATGGCTTTCTTCTCTTGACTCAACTGGTTTAGTTATAGGAAGCAAGGTTTCTTACCTTTTTTCACATCTTTTCTGTGATTCCTCTAGCTGCCTCCATGACCCCAGCCACACCACTACCCAGAAAAATCTGTGCTCTTATTTTCACCATTTGTGCCTCAGTTTCCTTGACTTTTTGTCTGAGTCAGAAAGGCAGATCAAGGGATTAAAGACAGAACTCCTGATGCTAAGTACTCCACTTCAGTCTTTGCTCTGTTCAGGAAGGCTTTTCAACCGTGCTATGTAAACCACAAAATCTCTTCGCTCAGGTGGCCTTGAAAAGGGAACAAGGAACTTGAAGATGGATCAAAATGCAAAGAGTCCTAGAAGGTAGAAGTGGCTTAGGGTGAAAGGAGGAGGCTAAATCACAACTGTCTTCTACTTCATAACTCAGGGAACAAAAAGAAGCAAAGGCAATGAGATTTGCTGCTGCTAGACTATTGAGGGAGGTCAACACCAAAAAGAGAGCAATAAAATTCAGACGTGCTAGAAAAGGGAGCTGAAGTAGTTCACACAGCGAAATGCAAAAGTTCTGTTTTGAAGAAATGTTGGGTTTAATCTATTCTTAAATTGCTTTGCCCTGAAATAGGAAAACCTGAAAAAAGAAAAGCCCTGTGCTTCTGAGAATGTGCTGACAGTGAGAGCAGAGTCTGAGGTTTGACTGGTGCTTCTGCAAGTGCTTTTAAGTCATTACAAGGGAAGATTGCAGGTCCTCCTGTACTTAGTTTATAGAAATCTAGTCAGTGAGGCTTTAGCTTAAAGCCATGAAGTGGAAATGCAAGGAAGTTAAGAGTTTTTTAAGAGAGATCCTTGTTAATGATAATATCACATCAGCTGGTGAAGAACTGACCTGTACCTTTTCAGTAATCCATTCTCTTTCAGAGGCGGGCTACAAGAGGTCTACCTGTCATTAGCCTAATATTACATTTAAGGTTTGCCAAACTGGGCACATATTGCAGGTTTTTCTGGAGAAAGTGGAAAGTATTCCTCCCTTCTTTTGTTTCCAGGTGAAATGATTTGTCCTACAGGAATGGGGACATAGAATCATAGAATCATTATGGTTGGAAGAGACCTCAAAGATCATCAAGTCCAACCGTATACTCGATGCCACCATGCCTGCTAAACCCAGTAAACCATGTCTCGAAGCACCACATCTGAACTTTTTTTGAACACCTCCAGGGACGGTGAGTCCACCACCTCCCTGAGGAGCCCGTTCCAATGCCTACTGACTCTTCAGTCCCTGCAGCTCCTACAACCTTTTTATTTGCTTTTGGCACTTGGAATTTGGCATCTTTTCACAAGGAAACAAGCTCAAAAAGCCAGATATGACCTTGAACAATAAAAACCTGAGGCTTTGATTTGGTCTATCAGCCTCAGAGTTCTTTCTCAGTGTGGCTCTACATGGTACAAGCACTCAACTTACAGACAGTTTGGGAAGAAATGAAGAGAAAAAAACAAAAAAGATAGGGAAGGAGTGTAAGTATGGAGGGCAGTGAGCAGCCAGGATTGGATATTGAGCTGAAAAATCAGTAGGTAGGTGAAGTCTTACCAAAAGCCTAGAAAAAAAGTGATCAAGAGGAAGAATATAGCATACTGGGAAAGGACACTGGTCAGAGCAGGCTTTGGTTTTGCTAGTTATGAACGGGAAACTCATAACCAAAGGTGGCTTGGAAGGGGAGAAGCACACAGATTTGTGAACAGAGGTACTTATCAAAGAAGAGGAAATGCCTTATTGTATTCACCCAGTCTTTCTCTACTGTTGAACAGCAGTGGGAGAGCAGAGATTTTTGTGCTTGAATAATAAATCTAAAGAAGTGATTTAAGAGCAGTGTAGGAATCTAGCAAAGAGAAGCAACCTTAAGTGATTGTGGGCAGCCGCCGGCATCCTTGCATAAAAAGAACAATATAAGAGAAAACACAGTCCAACAGAAATAGTGGGGACGATAGAGGGAGCCAAATTAATTTAAAAAAAGTGTTAGGCAAAATTAGGACTATAACTCTTTTGACAAAAAGAGAGATTAGGAGTCTTCACTAAAGTTCACAAAATTCTTAGTGGGATAGAGAGTGGGGATACTACAAAGCTATTTGACCTAGTGTCAAGAACAAGCAAAGATGCAGCAGTAAGATAAGCCATGGCTGGACATTACAGGAATTCAGGGAGGAATGTCAGGATAAAAGAATACAGAAATGCAATATAAACTCCCCTTACATGGCCAGAGGACAAAAAGATTGCTCTGTGGAAGAATTGGGCATTAAGTTATACTGTGGAGTTCTGTAACTGGCGCAAAGGGAACTGTGTCTGAGGATTTGTCACCCCAAGATTTCTCATGCAGAGTTATTGGTATTTTATAGTCACCCTGTATGTTGACAAAGTACTATAAGTTAGCCAGCACTCTCCTCTTCGGCAGTTACCATATTGTAGCCAGAGCTGGTTTGATCCAGTGCAGACAGATACAGTACATAAGAGATCAGATACTGCCTTGATCAAGATCAAATCTTGGAGTCATTGTGGCTTGAAACAGAGTCAGTTTCGGTATAACATATTGGCCTCCTGCAATCAATCAATTTACTAAGTCAAAAGGTTTTTGGGGAAAACAGACACAAAGACTGTACCTGGAAAGATAACTGATAAACCAATTAAACAATGCATGTTTTGGCAAAAACCTTTGGGAAGGCCTAGGAAATCTGTGCTGTGGGTGTGAAATTTAGAGCAAAGGAGAATGAGGGCTGCATCTGAGGAATGATGTAAAAGACCTTATGCTACCTTTTATATCTTACCCTCTTTGCTACTTGATTTCTCAAGCGACCCTCACAGCCCCCCGAAGAGCACAGCAGTTGCCGGACCAGATCAGCCCAGTAGCCCTCCTAATCCAGTCTTCTCACTTCAACAGTTGCCACTCTCTGATACTTCAAAGAAAGGTGCGAGAAACCCCGTAGTGGACAATTATAGAATAGCCTGCCCACAAGGGAAGTTTCTCCCTAATCCCTCGCCATCAGTTAGCAGTTATGTTGTGCCTTGAAGCCTGATGGTTTATATCCCTTCTAAAATTTATTTATATCCTGTCTAATGTGACCACGAATGTTCTTAGTATCCATACAAATGTCTAATCCTTTTCTGAATCCTGCTAATCTCCTGGCCTCAGTGAAACCTCGTGGTAACAAATGCCATGTGTTAATTACACATGGTACAAATATTTCCTTGCACCATTTTGAATTTGCTTCCTTCCAGTTTCCCTGGGTATCCCTTGATCCTGCAGTATGAAAAAAGGCAATGAAATTAGAGCTTGTTCATTCTTGCTGAGCCACACTGCTGTCTTTTGATTTGTTTCTTCTCTAAACTAGCTGTTCCCACCCTTGGCCAAAGTTTTCCCAGGTCAGGCTGTTAGGCAGTGGCCTAGTGCACAGCACAGATTTTATGCCTTCACATTATTCTCTGTTGCCGAATTCATTTTGAAGGGAAGCAGGGAGAGGAAAGACTGAAAGTCTCAGAAGTACATGCTTGAGGTTGTAAAGTCTGAACTCAGACTGCTCTTTGTCAGCTGGTATTAGCCCAGCAGCAATACGGTGACACTGACTGATGCCACTGGCCTTTCCTTCTCCGATGCCTCCAAGCCAGAGACAGAGCAGGACATCTGCAATGTGATTTCCCCTTAGCCTGATTGAGCGGATCTTCAGGCGGTTCCTGAAAGGGGAGGTCCCACTCCCCCTCCCACCCCGTCTCAGGCATTTCGCTGCCTCCTTACATCCACCCTGGTGATCACCAGGCCATGGCATTAGTCCAGCCAATTCTGGACTAATCGCCCCCAGCCCCAGCCTGAGCCCTGTGTGTCTCTGCTCTGCCATCCTGCGCTGAGCCTGTGCATTCACGAGCAGCAGCCCATCACCCTTGGCCAGTCGGAGATGGCACTGGAAACGGCGAGGGAATGTAAGGTGTGAAGGGAAGAGGTTAAAAATGAGAAAGGTAACCGAATAAAGGAAAGGAAAGGCTATGAAAAGTTGGATTGGTATAAAAATGGCCCTGGCTTGAGTGGAAGAAAGGAAGTCCTAAACTGTGATTGAACACTGGCTTTACAGTGGTTTCACTGGGTGTAAGACCCTAAGCTGGTGCAGCTGTGCTAGAGACAAACTGAGAGACTGTAAAGTGACGCAGTGACAGCATGCAAAGTTAGAGCAGCCTGGTGTTCCATTGAAGCTCTATGTCTCACTTGGGCAGTCCCACAAGAAGGTTAATACAATACCTATCTGTTGCTGAATGGTTTTCTATAATAGATTTCAAAATAGGACAGCATTAGTATCATTTTGGAACCAGGAGAAATGGAAGTACTGGGTGTACAGGTGAGACGCTAAAGTGCATCAGGGCTGAGGAGGGTGTCTGGCTCCTCGAGGAAGCTGCAGCAGCATGTGGACAAGTGCTGCTTGCGCTCCCTCCCTCAAAAACACAAAGTGTTCCAGCAATCCTGGAGCATTCCCCCTTTGCTTCTCCCAGGAGCCAGCCCCAGCAGCTCCCCAC
>NW_009617339.1:15690-15915 GCF_000690535.1 Cariama cristata | reverse complement strand
GCCCCCGTGCCTTTGGGCCCCGGTGAATCTCTGCCTCCGGCACCTTGGGTTTACATGCGCTCCGGTTTTGTACATTTGTAAATGGTTGTAAATGTTTGTACGTCGAGCGCCTGGATGTACAGTTTTAAGCTAAAAGCCGCAAACGGAGCCGCGTGGTGACTTTGCACAGGGACGTGGGGGGTCGGGGGGGGCTGCAGGGCCTTTCTCAGCTGTTTTACCTCCCTC
>NW_009617339.1:14653-15667 GCF_000690535.1 Cariama cristata | reverse complement strand
ATTTTCTCCCTCCTCCTGCCCCCATGGGACGTGCGTGGGAGGGTGCTGGGTGCCCATCCCAGAGTGGGACTGTGCCGTCTTCCCAGGCATCCCCTTGCTGGCATGCAGGATGCGGCCACGCGCTCCCCTTGGCTTGGCATTGCCAGCCAAGGGTCCAAGTGGGTCCAGGCAGGTCCAAGCTGTGGCCGGGGTCTCATCCTGCCCCGAGCGGCGACGAAGAGGCACCTTCCCAGTGCCCGAGGTAGGTGCTGGGACCCAAATCCCATCCCTGATGCCTGTGGCACCACGCAGCTGCTCCCCGGTACCGGTGCCATCCCCAAGTGCCGTGGGAGGGCTGCCGTCCCTTCCCCTCGCAGGCTCGGCCGCGGTGACGGCGTGGGACCCCTGAGGGCCATCTGGAGGAGATGCTGAGGTCCCATCAGGAGCTGGTGAGGGTCCTGGGGGGTGTCCCAGTTGACCAGGTTCTGGGGGCCTTTTCGGCCAGGGACTGCCCACCCGGAGCATTGGCCGTGTGTGCGGTGGCACAGTGTGGCTGTCCCCGTGTCCCCTCCTGAGGGGCACAGAGGGGCTTGTGCCCCTCCAGCCCCCCTCTGCCAAGCCTGGAGCCAGAGGGACGGCTCTGCCCGGGCTGTTTTGGTTCTTCTCGCAAACAACAGCGTGGCCTTGTGCCGAGGCCTTGTGCCCGGCAGCGGCTGCTCCGGCTGGGATAACGACCGTCCTGGCTGGGTCGCAGCTGGGGGGGTCCCCCGGTCCCCAGTGCTGTGTGCCCCGGCCGGGGCGTTGCAGGGGGCTGGGGGCAATGCACCGTGCCGGAGGGTCTCACCCGCTCTCCCTGGGCACCGCAGCCCCACCGGTGCTCGGTGTGCGTTTGGCACGAGCTCCAGGCTGCGAGGTTGGGAGCTCCCGGCAGCGACTTGGGAATGCCAAACCTTGCTGATTGGGAATTTCCAACCCTCCTGATTTTATTTATTTTTTTTTTTCCTCCCACCATGTCCAGGCATGTGGGAACCGGGG
>NW_009617339.1:13940-14580 GCF_000690535.1 Cariama cristata | reverse complement strand
ACGACTGCAGCAGGGATTTCCCAGTAAACATTTGGGAAGGGGATGGCACAGCTTCTGGCTTCCTCCTGGCCCCACCGGCACCTCCATCTAATCGTGCATCGCCAATGTGAACGCGAGGTGGCTTTTCCTGCTCATGATGGAGAAGAGCAGCCCCAGCGATGAAGAGGAGCCATCCTGGGGAGCAATGGGATGATTCCCGGCTGGCAGGTAGGACCAAAATCCTCTCTCGGGGGCTCGGCAGGCACGGGCTGGGGGAGGCGAGGGGCTCCCCGGGGCTGGGCCACCGGTGCAGCGAGCGGCTGACCTCCCCCTTGGCCAAGTTGTTGCAACAGCGGGGAGGAAGGTCAGGTTCCCCGCAAGGAGGGTGCAGGGGCTGACGTCAAAGGAAGCAGCTGGTGATTCGCGAATTCTTGGGAGCGCTGGTCTCTGGAGCCGTAACTCATCCCAGAAATGTCATTTCATCCTTGAGTGTTATCGCTGCTCTGCCGTGGCCCACCGCTCCCAGCCCCGTGGCAGATAAACCGACCTCTCGGGGAGGTACGGGGGCTGCCCCTTGCACCCAGCCCCAGGCTCAGCGGCTTCATATACTTAATATTCGGCTTTATATAGGCTGAAAGACAGGCTGTGTTAGCGTGGGGCT
>NW_009617339.1:13327-13916 GCF_000690535.1 Cariama cristata | reverse complement strand
GAAACACTCTCGTCCGTGGGCTGTGCATAAAGCATCCCCGGTGCACACACAGCCATCCCAGGGGCCCACCGGTCCCACGCAGCTTTGTGGGTGCCAGCGATGCTGGGAGGATCTGATCCGCCGGGTTTGGTCTCGTGCGCTGGGGCTTTGAGGGGGCTCCACAGCGGGGTCTGGTCCTCGGCGGGGGGACGGGCTGGCCCAGTTCTTGTGTCCAGCATTAGCTGGGCTTGGGCTGAGCCTGGCTCCGGTTACTCCAGGATGGTTGTGCTGTGAGATGGTGTTGTCCATCATTATCCGTTATTATCCATCGTTATCCACCATTATTTGTTGTTACCTGGCAGAATTGATTGTTACCCACGGCTGATGAGCCCTGCGGGGGCAGCCGTGCCGCGGACCCCAGGTCCATGTGCAGTGGGGTTTGGCCCTGGTACAGGGATCACCCACAAAGCACTGTCCGAGTGGGGCAGAGGGAGGCTCTGCCTCGGTCTCCTGCCCTCGTTTTGCTGCAGGAGCTGCCTGTGCCCCCCATAACAGGCTTCATCCTGCCAGCACGGTGTATGAGCATGTGGCTGCCAGTGGGGGTGCATCT
>NW_009617339.1:0-13109 GCF_000690535.1 Cariama cristata | reverse complement strand
GCCCGCAACGTTCAAGGTCTGCGCCGCCATCTCCTACCGGCATCTGCGCAACATGACCGGTGAGGGGCTGGGGGGGACGGGACGCGGGGCTGGGGGATCCCCTCTCCATGGGCTGCCTGCGGTGGGCAGGGCAGGAGGAGGCTGGGGGCTCCGGGGATGCTCTCCCCACCCCATGCCCTGTTGCTTTCTGGGTTTCGTGTTTTACTGTCTCCACGACCCTTTTTGCGCCCAGATCTATTGCTGGGGCTCGAGGAAGGGGATGGCTGCGTGCCGCCCCTGAACGCAGAGAGTGGGTATAGGGAAAACTTTTTTTTACCGCAGAGAGTGGCTATAGGTAACACTCCCACTGGCTGCAAGGAATTTGTATTCTTGTACTCCTATTTTCTACGGCCTTTCCTGGGCACACACATGATTGCGCCTCGGTATTTTTACGGCTGTCATCTCCTCCCCGCATGCTTGCATGGCTTGGACCTGGAGCAAAGCCTGGGTTTGTTTAGGACAGCTTCTGTCCCAGAGCGGTGCAATGGCAGCCAGCTGCTCTCTGTTCCTGTAGTGACTTTAGTGAAGACGACAAGCAGAGACTTTTTCAACGTCGTGTCTTTAAATTGGAAAAAAACCTAATAGCAAACCCTCTGCGGTGCGGTGCCTGGTGCTGGTGAGTGATGTGCTCTCTGCTTTCAGGTCTGAGAAGACAAGCCGCTGTTGCCATCAGCCAGGAGCTGAGCAAGCTCGCCTGCCACAGCACAGGACCCAGCACATGGATTAACCAGGTTCGCAGAAGAAGCTCCTTGCTCAGTAAGTGACCAGCAGACCGGGGCTCTGTCCCTTTTTGCTGGGTAGTGACCGTCACGGGGCTCAGGAGAGTGGTTGGAGGAAAACCTGCTTGTGGGTAGCCTGTGCTTTTGCTAAACAGAGGGTGAAGGCAGTGGGAATTGACTTTACTTCCCCAGCCCCTGGGCATGGAGAAGTGTATTTGATGTAGATAAAGCTTATGTGGCGTTAGGATGTGTTACTCGACTGTGCAGTGTTCTTACACTCACTCCTGCTTTTGTCTGATCCTGCGCAGGCTCAAGGCTGGAGGAGAAGCCCTTCAGCGAGATGGAAATGTCTTACATCAAGCAAGGAGAAGAAGCCCTCCAGAAATCGCTCAGCATCCTCGGGGACCAGGATGGCTGGAAGACAGAGACAGTGGTGGTAGGTGCTCTGCTTTGCAGCAGACTGACGTGGACCTCCTGTAAGTATTTGTGATATTAATTCTGCCTTCCCCTCTCCAGGATAACGGAGACAAAGTGCTGAGCAAGGTGCTCCCGGATGTGGGCAAAGTGTTCCGACTCGAGGTGGTGGTGGACCAGCCCCTGGACGCGGTGTACGGTGAGCTGGTGGACAACATGGAGCAGATGGGAGACTGGAATCCCAACGTCAAAGAAGTGAAGGTAGGAAACGCGTCCGACCTGGCTCAGCCAGGGCTTCACACACACGTGATGCTCCGAGCAGCACTGGAAGGGCCAAAGAATCACTTTGCCCATCGGAGCGGGAGCACGGGGATTTCTCCACCCGTTCTTTGGGAATGGAGAAGCCAGATTTTAGCTTGTCCGCTTCCTACTGCAGACCTAGAGTTTGGTCTGCAGTAATCGCGTTGCTACGGCCGCAGAAGTGAGTCTGTAGCAGCTTGCCTGCTACTTATTCTGTAGGAAAGGCACTTCACCGCAAGGTAGCAGGCCAGTTCTGTTTGTTGGTAAATTTGTGCTGTTACTGGAGAAGAAAGAGCACAGTACCCCAGTGTGCATGGAAGAGCATTTTGCTGTTCCACATCTTGTCTGGAATAAGAGAAGCATTAAGAAAAATACCTTCCCTTTTCAGGTATTGAAAACTAATGTTCTGCATTCTGGGATGAAGCAGATATTTGCAATTTTTCTCACTATAAACACCGAGTTTTTGTAAGGGCGTGTATTTGAACACACGGTAATCAAAGCTAGCTTTTACCTATGTTTGCAATAAATACTTCAAATTAACGTTTTTAATTCTAAACTGTCCAGATTCTCCAGAAGATTGGAACGGACACAGTGATCACCCATGAGAAAGCAGCTGCTACGCCCGGTAATATTGTTGGACCACGGGATTTTGTGAGTGTCCGGTGCTCCAAGAGACGTGGCTCCACCTGTGTCCTGGCCGGCATGTCCACAAAATACGGAGCTATGCCAGAACAGGAAGGATTTGTAAGGTAAATTATAAAAATAAGGTAAATCACCTTTGGCATTCATGAAAGTCAGATTCACACACTAGCTTGTGGTATGGGTTCAAAAGCATTAGCAGGAACTGCTAAGGAAACCCTAATTCACAAAGCGCTGTAGCACGGCTGTCATTTTTTTTAGGCTAAAAGTAGTTGCTTTCTAACATACCTGCTGCTGTCCTCTCACAGAGCTGAGAACGGTCCCACGTGTATGATCCTGCGCCCGCTGCCCGGCCGTCCTTCGCAAACCAAGCTAACGTGGCTTCTCAGCATCGACCTCAAGGTAAGTTTTGCAGCAAACGTTTCCAAGTAGAAGCAGGAGTTGCATTTGGGGCAAGTTCCACTCACAGGCTGTACCTGCTCCTTCCTCTCCAGGGCTGGCTGCCGAAGACGATCATCAACCAGGTTCTGTCCCAGACGCAGGTGGATTTTGCCAACCACCTTCGGAAGCGCCTGGCCCGGACGGTGGCCGTGAACTGCTGACCACACAGACGAGTCTTGTAATGCTTTGTTCGGGGGTAAAGTGAGGGTAATGGAGTAAGTCAGACACATTTTAATTACAGCCTGTGCTAATTAGCCAAGGTCTTCAATAGTAGACACAATTAATTGTTTCAATAAATAAATAAAGCTTTATTTATTAAAACTAATTAGTTAGGGAGGTCACAGGGGCCTGCACATACTCATTGTGCAAATACAAGACTAAAAATTTAAGGCAAGTCCTGCATTTGTTCCACTGAGCATGTGCTGGCCCAGTCCAGCCCCTGTGACCTCCCTAACTAATTAGTTTCAATAAATAAATAAAGCTTTAATTAGTGGTGTCTCCTACTAAAGGCCTTGGCTAATTAGTTATTAGGGAGGTGCCAAACACCTAACTGGGAAGGCAAGGAGAACCAGCACTGGCTCAGTGGAGCAATCACAAGACTTACCCTCAAATTTCACTCCCCTCCTTCCCCCAAAACACAGCATGCACTTACCTAAAAATTTTATTCCCTTTTCCTTCCCCCAAAGCAGCTCTAATTTATTTTTCCTGTACAGATGCACACAAAGCATCAAATTATTTATTCATTCAAAGCTCTGCAGCGATGATCATTGGCAGGAGGCCCTGTATAACTTGTCAATGCAGTGAGCAGAAGGAGATCTCTAAAGCATAGCTACTTTGAGTTTACATCTCATTCATAACAAGTCACAAGACCAAAAAAAAAAAAGAAACAAAGAGTTAAAGCCTTTATTTTTAAACTGGTTTCCAGTTTGTGGGGGAAAAAAAAAAATATTACAGTTTGGACAGAAGCCCAAATTTCAGTCTTACATGCAGTAGTCTTGTTACAACACAATCCTTCTGGCTGGAAGCTCTTGTTTACAGTTAGCCAAACACAGCTGAGCAGAAGTGTCAATGTTGCTTCTGCAAGTGTACATACAACAGGTAGGTCCAACTACAGTCTGCTCTCACTGAACAAACGACTGTTACAACCCAGGTACATCACATGAGAAGTTACCGCAACACAATACTTGCTTCTTCAGCTAGCTACACTGTCAAAGTTACTGAAGACTTCAAGGGATGCCCACAAATAGCACAAGACATACTAGGACTGCATTCACTTACGACTCCAGCGTAATGGTAGAGTGTGAATCTTCAGCAGGTAACAAATAAACATAACGCCTGCCATCAAGAGCTGTGTTGGCTTCACCTTCTTTGCTCGTTGGTTGATCGCTCTGAGTGATGCATGTTCCTCTATAATAAAAACCGCTTGACTGGATACCCACTGCGTCCTTTTTTGTTAACGCTGTGTCGCCCGCTTTGTTTATGGCTCCCAGGGTGGGCTTCGTCTTCCATCAACCTCTGTCTCTACGTGATACAGTACGTCTGCCAGTGTGTGTTCTACAACGGCACCCCAGCCCATGTCACTCATCTGCAAAGGGAATGAAAGACGGTTACCTGGAGTCATGAAGTACAGGCTCGGGACAAAGACTGACTGGCCCTGTCATACAGCGGCATTCCAGGACTGTTTCCCTCCTGAAAATGTTAGTGTGGGGGAAAAAAAATTTCCAAGTGTTTCCTTAAATAAGAATTAGAGCCCTCTTACTGATAAAAGAGGGTAACACAGGGAAGAGCAGGGACTTTAAGATCTGTCAAGAGGAACAAGACAGCATCTACTATTTTGTTAAAATCTAGCTAAGTTCTTTGTTAGGGTGTCTGTCCTTAAATATTTTTAAATACAATCCTTTTGGCTACACTATCCAAGTACAAAGACTGAAAAGGACAGATACAGGCTTGGTATAAATCAACTCCCACCACCACAACAAAATCTCAACCACGTTTTGTTTAAATCTATCACAAAGTGGGGGGTAAAAAGCTTCAATTTCTTACTTACTGGACGGTAAGTGATATCTCTAGGTGGATACTTGAAATAGGGCCCAAAGTTTATAGAAACCTGTGGAAGACAAATTTGTCATTAGAGAAAAAAAATAATAAATAAATGCAAATTTCTTTAGTTTTCAGTCTTCCTCCCCTCCTAACTCCTGAGCCTACCTGCACCCTGTGCAAATGAACACATGAACAAACATCCTTGGCACGAAAGGACAGCGTTCATTCAGTGGTTCGATAAATTTACATCACACAAGTGAACACTGTTCCAGAGTTGCTTCACTAAAATAATTCCCAGCTTGCTTCTTCACTTGCTTGTGTTCCCGGAGTGCCCACACTGTATGCATTACTAAAATCATGACACCTTAGGAATTCTCTTTCAAAGATTATGTTACTTACTGTGCAGCCTTTGTACAAAGAAATAGCAGGAAAATAAACTCCTTCAAAGATGTCTTTAAAGGCAATTCCTTGGCTGGCACCATTCTTGAAGAATATTATCTGAAAAAAATGAAGAGGTTGGGTTTTTTTTTTTTGCGTTGATGCTAACTTCCTGACCTTACTACAAAGCAATCTTCAAGAGGCAGCTTAACCTACACTCCCCTTTACCAGAGGCCAAACAATTACTGAAGTGACAGCACTCGCATTACAAGCAAAAGGCGCAGCTGATTTCCTAAGTTCACGTTTATTGTTGCTTTAATAAAAGCATTCTTTTTTTTGACGAAGAACTAAGGATCAGCCTCCCTTTGTGCTCATTAAATGCAAGCAATTAATATACACAATAAGCCAGTCACAGCAGGCTCTCCACTCTTCTTGAAGTTCTGCATCTTCCACCTGCCAACACTTCACTGACCTGGCTTCCGGGTGCTTGCTTTAGGCTCTTCTCCGCTTTGTCCACAAAGTCCTTCTCTTCAAAGTACAAGTAGCTTTTGAATTTGATCAAAGCCTGAAATATTAGAAAACAACCACTTCAGAAGTAAGCCAGAAAAACTGTTACCTTTCATGACACGTTAAAGAACGGCAGACCTACAGGAGCCCTGCTGTGGGATAGGCATTGCCTGGTGTGTCAGAGTACCCGTGAAGAGTGATTCACACATCTCAAATGTTTCAGAACCAGGAGGGGAAGAGAAGATGAAAGGAGATGTGGGCAATCTCACTCACAATCTGTGCAGAGTCTTCCCCTTGCAGAACCTCTGAGTGGTTCTGAGCATTTTGTTTTCTTGAGCTCAACCCTTTGGACCTCTCCCCTATGAACTACAGAGGGAGGATGGAAAGGATGCACTCAAAAGGGGGCAAAAGTGAGGCTAGAGCAACCTGTTCTCCACTTGTCCACCTCGCCAACGCTTAATCCGATAGCAAACTCCACACCTCACCTTATCTTTGTAAGTGTCAGGCAGCGATTTGGCAGTCTCAGTATCTTCCGGAAGAGTGATGTAAAATCCCAGTACATCACCCTGTCCATAGCCAGATGAATAGTGTTTCCCTATCGACTGGTGAAACTTTGTTCCCTTTTTGCTGCGCCAGGAGTAACTGAACTTGTCATATCCCAGAGGTGCCTGAAGGTTCCCTGTGGAAATCAACGTTTCTTCATGAATACACAGCATAGCAGGAGCACCTCTGTGTGTCCTACTTTGAGTTTTGGAAGAGTAATTACATTCAGTTAACAAATACAACTGCCATTAGTACAAATGTGTTGACTACAGTGTTAAGCAAGGCCAAGCATGCAACAGCACAAAGGATCCACCCGTACTGCAGTTCTGTCCTGTTTAGATCACCTGCAGAAATAGTTTCCCCTTAAGGAAAGCAGTGAAGAAGCAGGCAAGCTGAACGTGACTTACCCTCCTTAGCTCTAAATTACTGGGGAAAGAAATAGAGGAACCAGGTGGAATCCACTGCTAAGAAATACTTGGGAATATTATTTACCCAATGGCTGTGACCAGCCTAATCTGGCAGCTGTGTCCGGAGGCATCTCATCCATGGATATTTCAAAGTACCACGCTCCTTTCCGCACTCCATGCGAGGCTCGTACCATCGAATAGCCCTTCTCGCCGATAACAGTCAGTCTGTCATCAGAAATCTTTAACTGAGGAGCTGTGGTAGACAAGAGAAGGTGATACGGGTGGTTCATTTGTGATTTCTAACGCGCGGTGACATCAAAAGGCAAGTGAACACACAGAAGGGGATTTTAACCTTTACACCTCTGAAAGCAATTATGTCTGAAACTTCAATAACCGGTAATGTCAGGTTACAGAAGACAGCCCCTGTAAGAAGAGCTGGCTATACAACTTGCATATGATTAGCAAGCTTTGTACCTCGGTCGTGCAGTGCTAGGAGGACTCGTTCATACAGGCAGGCTCTGTAGAGGTCCCCAGGAATAGGCTTTCCTGCCCAACAGTCTAGCTCCAATTTTTCTGGGTCAGGTGCGTGGGGGTCAGGCTCAGCCAAGATGTAACGATATCCATCTTTATTAAAGGGGTGTTCCAAAGGATAACCGTGGGGTGGTAAGCGCTGAGCGGAAAACAACGGGTCACTGTGAAACACAAAAACTACAGGTTGGCATCTCATGGTGGCTATGGTTCAGTCACAAGTCAACCCGGGACAACTTCGTACAGAGCTGTACCTGCAGTGTTCACGGCCTGCACGCTGCTTTGCTTCCAAGAGTCTGTGTGAAACGAGTGTATGCTCATCTACAAAACGAGTGTACACTCATCTATTTCAAATAATTTCTAGCATGTCACGTATCAATAACATCACAGGCATGATTCCCCATAAACCTACTGAGGGCAGAGACAGACAAGAGGCAGCTTAAGGCACCAAAAGTAAGGCTGTCCCTCTGACTAGTGTCCAACACCTCGATGCTATTGATGCTCATCACTGTGCCACCGCATCATCTTTCCTCCTACCTTCTGGTTTTTTTGGCTGTTCCCGTTGTCCCTCCATCTTGTTGCTTGCGCTTTGCTCCCCGTCCCTTCCCACTGCTTCCTGCAGCAATTCCCCCTTAACACAGAAACCACGGCATGTTAAGCAGCTGACGATCAGAGAGAGCCCGTGAGCGTGGAATCTCCACAAACAGAAAGGAGTAGAAGCAGCCAAATTAAAAATCAGTTCATGAGCTCAAGTACCTTCTTCCACAGTTATACGTGAAACAGACTTTATTGAAAATGAGCACAGCAAAATCCAGAACTTTCTCGTAGCTTCTACTCAACTTTTGAAATGTTTAAATTTAGAGTGGAAGCTAAGTGAGATTTATCAACAAAATGAGCTCAACTCCAGCTTTTAAGGTGAGAATTAAGAATCTTTTCTGCCAAAGACCAGCAGCACTGGGATCCACTTCAAAAGCATTATTATTTGCTCTCATGGAGATTCCAGTCACAGTTCAAATTTATTTCTGCAAAAGTCACAGAAAACCCAAACCCACAGCACACGCTGTCTGATTTTTAAGCAAAGTCGTCATCCCAGTGACACACTATGTTGGAGAAACACTATGACACCAATACGCAATAAGCACTTAACATTAAATTTCCATCTATAAAATAAAATAGACCTAAGTTGAGGAAAAATGAAAAGCAATAGAGGTGTTTCTCTTCAGTATTACCAAAATCAGTGCTACGATTGAACACCATATATTATTTCAAGTTACAGCACTCAATTTTTACTCATAAATAAAACCATAGTACAGGAAAAGCTACACGTCAAATTGAATCCAACTAATATCAGTATAACATTTTAATACATTAAGTTGTATATTCATTTTATCATTACACTATTTAAAAAAAAAATCATTATTGATTTACATGGAAAACTGTAGGGTTTTTTATGTACTGTAGATAAACACCTTTATGAACCGCATAATGTGTTGTAACTAAAAATATAGTCAGCTTTTAAATTATCAGCATTCCCCTTACGATGTAAAGGATTCAAACTATTGAAGGAACACCATATTCTGCACAAACATGACATGATCTCAGCTGCACTTGCTAGTTTTAGTGCAGATAAACATTTAGCCTCTCCAGTTTGTCATCACTTATTTGCCTAAACAATCACAGTATCATACCAGCTCACAGATTCAGACTCCTTATTTGGCACTAAGATTTAAAACTACAACAATATCAGGTCAAGTCATACAAAATAAAACCAAACATAAGTGAAAATAAAACTTCAAACCAGTCAAGTGGGGCAGAATATGATAATCAAAAGCTTCTAACCACTAAAGATTAAAAAGTGAAATTGTTGTTTTGTATTAAAGTATTATTGCAATCACATCAGGGCACGCTTCTGATTTTTAATTGACTTTAGCTTCTAAGATAATTGAGCAAAAAAGCTTTGCAAACAATACTTAAGTTTTAGGAGCTGAAAGGTAAATATTCACCTCCCAAAGAGGCTCCACCTGTAAGAACAGAAGTGGCACCACATATTCGTCAATCTTCCAGAAATTAAACAAAAAAACCCCACCAGTGCATGAAATGGAGACAACGCAGCCTTAAATGACTATAACCCTGTTTTAGAAAGCCCCAAATACCTCCCGTTAGGTGTTACTTGAATGTGTTTAATATAGAAAGGTGTAAACTTGCACACAAAGAAATCTCATCCGCAATTAATATTACTACAGTAATATTACAGTAAGTCATCTCAGCAAGCGAGGCAAAATTGTTAGCACAGCTGTCATTCCGCAAATAGGAACAACAGTAAAATCCAAGCCGTGATTATAAGGACTAATATACACTTTCCCCAACTAATTTCAAATCTCAAAGTGAGAGAAACGGGAAATCTGAATAATACAAGTACATAAATTAAAATCATTACGGAAGAAAACCAACAAGCTCAGGTTTCTTGCAAGCACCTTGATTTAGCTGGCAGTTGAACCTTCACAAGAAGGTAAGATGAATCTATCTCTATAAAAAGGCATGGTAAGACTGGCTGAACGTGTTTTGAACATAAGCACAACCTCAGTTCACACGACAGGTTTAACTGCAGTACCTCAACTGACGTAACTGCACAGACACCCAGTTATAGGACTGGGAAAATACAGCTTAGTCCCAAATATTCAAAAACCACCTGATTAAAGAACTTGCCATTTAAGTTTCCGCTTGTGGATACAGCATTGTTCTGTTTCTGGTTATCATATGCAGGACCAATATTGGCAAGATCCTAAGAGATAAAAAAAAAAAAAAGTCTGATGTATTGACTCGGTCAAACTTACCACTCAAAGCCTGAACACGGCACTCCCAGGTGCTGGAGTACTCCAACACGTCGCTTGGCACAACACAGGCTCACAGAGTGACTTGCTTAAGTTTTGCTCATTTGACTGAGCATAAGCCAGCAGCAAAAACACCTCCCACCCTCTTCCTCCCAACATCCCACAGCACACTTTCCTTCCACCTGTAATCACGTACCTGGTCTAGAAGTCCAAACTTGGGGTAATCTTCTTCTGGGTCTTTACTCCCTGGGTCTGGATGCTCTTTCACCAAGAATACATCTCTTTCTTTACACTAAAGCAGAGGAAGAGTTTAAGTTACACATAGTAAGATCGTATCAAGTTCATTAATGAGTGTTTAAATCACAGTATTTACTATTAATATGTAGTACGTACATCAATGACACAAGAAGCATTAGAATCTTCACCATTTAGCTCTAAGTCAGCGAACGTGAACGTCAGACAACTGCTCCATTCACAGAAAATCCTCCGCCAATTTAATTCTGAATACTTACCATAGTTTTGACAATATTATTAGGCCAAGTCATTTTCCCAGGTCTCTGTCGTGTTGTCATACACTCCCAGTACTTATCAATAAATGGGATAATATCCTGTAAAAAAATAAAATAACATCGAGTCTTAACAGTGTGGGTCTGAAAGTCTTGCTGCCAATATTTGTTTGAACTTGCTCTTCACCGAAATCATTGCTTACGCAAATGCATGATGATTTTTATAACAGCCGTACCTTATCTTTTGAGAACATAGTTTTCGGGTGCTCATCTTGTGTCCTCGACTGCCACGTTAAATTGGCCAGAGCACTAAGGCACATTTCCTTGAGATCTTAAAACCAAAAATATACCAGAACAAGAATTACACTTCACGGGGAAGATCAAACATACACCCATGCACGCAGCGATTACTAACCACACAGCATCCATGCTCTCTTGAATAACACTAAAACCCTCACAAGTCCTGTCCTAACTCAACAGCCCTCACTAAACAGCTGATTTTCACCATCTTGACCAGTTGGTAGCAAAACAGCAAAGCATTTTTAGAAAAAGACAAACATGCTGGTTGCTAATATGGGATTTTTTTGGTCATTTTTGAAAAGTTTCAGCAGAACCCTGCCACCAACTTCAGATAAAATGAAACCTCTAGGATTATCGTGCACAAAATTTCAATGAATGTGCTTTTACACTTACTTGCTTGTTTTCTTAAGAAATACGTGTTCCCACTGTGATGGCAAACATTACAATGGAAGCTGTAGTTGGTCATGAAAGGCAGACATGATCTGGAAAAGAGCACACTGATTTGTAAGTTCTGGCATACGTCTAACTTACTACATCACGTTAAGAAATTAATTCTTCCAAGTTAACAAATTAATTATCAAATTAGGTTTATCAAGGGCATCAAGAAAAGCCTCAAAGCTCTTGAGAAAAGTGTAAGCAAGCTATGTGTCATCTTCTGGTTTTAGAGAAGTCCTGAAATTCATTCAGCAAAATAAAAGACAACAATCCAGAGGATCTGGACAAGGAGCCTGATCTCAGTCAATTAATTCTAACCGGAAGTCTAGGTTACTTTTCAGGGACAAATGCAACCAAAAAACTTAAGTTTTTCGTAAGTCCAAGGTCAGTTCCACAGGAGTTCTACAAAAAAGCTGAATTTACTTTTTGCTTACAGGAAGATTTTATTTTTTGTTCACGTCAATTGGAAACGTCTGTTGAAGCCCCCTCTGCTTTTCAAATAATGTTTACAGGCCTCTAAGGCACCAAGTCCAAGGATGGCTCCAACAGTCCTAAAGTTTTTTTTAAAGTTGAAATGTATGAACATAAACAGTTCCTGCTGTGTTGGGTAAAACTTTTGTTATTTACATAACACAATGGTTTCCAAGTATCCAAGGACCTGGAGAGGGTCCTAGTCCTTGGGAATTCACACTTTAAATAACTCCATTTTTGCTAACCAAAGTTTCAAGCCCAACATTAAGCAGAGCTTACGTACGTAGTATCGATGCCAAACGTGTCTGCGGTGAACCACTTTGTACAAATTCCACACTGCAGCTCTATCTCTCCAAGCTGCCGTCCGTTCTCTTCATCCACTGAGCCTGCCTGAGCATCTAAGACTTCAGAGTTGTCCCCAGCAGCTTCCTACAACCAGAGCAGATCAGGAAACCTGGACTGGCTTAAAGATTGACTGAATCAGACAGGAAAGAAGTTTTGTGCAGTAACCTGTCAAGACAGGAGAATTTAGAGGGAATAATTTAATTTTCCCCCTAATACACAGCCATGCTGTGAGTGAGCTGGAATTATTCTGTAGATTCAGTTAGTAAGAACAAGTCAGATGGGTGAGGACTTAATTTCCAAAATAATTATTTAGAGAACTAAAACTAGACGTAGCAAGATGAAAGTCCTTCTCATCTGAACCACAGAAATGTGTTCAGATTTTGTTTTTTGAATAACTACCTTCTCACTTTCTATGGCTTCATCTTACCCAACTTAGTAATCTTGGAAAACTGAGAACGCTTAATAGACTTAGCGCGTCAGGCATTGCCAGATATCTATTTGTTAAACAGAAACATTTCATGTTCTGAAAAAAATTTCTACACTTGCCCTTTTTACACACCCTGTGGCTATCTTATGCCTTTGCATCTCCCCTGTCATCTGTGCAGACACTAGATCACTACGAAATAAGAATCCTTTGGGAAAATGTGCTGAGGAGGGGTGGGAAACAAAGGGGAGAGAGGAGAGGGCTAGCAGTCCGGTGAACAGGTATTCCAAGGATAAGCCTCAGCCTGCAGTGATCCACAAGAGGGAAGGACAATTTCCAAGCCCAGGATCCTTAGCTCTTGCAGACCCGCACAGACTCCACCAGAAGGCAGACGTGCTGTAGGGACAACCAAATTGCGGTCTCCGGCAGGAAAGGCAGCCAGGCAGCATTCTCACCAACAGAGTGCATGGTCAGCTTTGGGCTTTCTCACATTCTCTACCTGTCCCAGCTCCGCAGAACTCACCCCCATGGACCGGGCCTCTCCCAGCAAGCCCCTGCTGCCCACAGCCACCTACCAAGGGGTCCTTTCCATTGGTGGACTCTGTCTCCAGAGCTGTGGTGACATCGACCAGGGCGGCATCCCCCCTGTAAGAGAACAAATGAGTTCCTGAGAGAGGCCCCCACCTCGGCCCTAGAGGAACGGCGGCGGGCCGCAGCCTGGCCCTGGCATGGACTGAGGCGACCTGGGCCCCCCCGGGCAGCAGGGGCCGGAGACCCTGGGTACTGCCCGTGTTGCTGGGGCACAAAAACCACCCGAAACCCCAGGGCTTCCCGGTGGAGGG
>NW_009617338.1:0-1857 GCF_000690535.1 Cariama cristata | reverse complement strand
CAGAGTCCGTGAATCAATCCCTACAGTCACCACCCACTGTCCCCTCCTGTCTGCAGCCAGCCAGGGCAAGACAGCCTGGGGGAGAGGCAGCGGGCTTTGCCATGTGGCGCTTGGCTGCCTGCGCTGCAGGGACAGCGAAGGGAGGGGATATCTCAGGGTGGCTGAGTGTCTCTTGTCGCATTTACAGAAAGTTCAGTCAAAGTAGCCAATGACCATGTATGTTTATTGCCATAAACCAAGGTACTTCCCAGCTGTGGCACATTCACAGGTGCTTGAACTCTGGAGAGGAGGACTAAAAAGGAAGGAATGGACCATTAGCATTAGGAGGTGCCCCAGAACAAGATTTCTTGCTTTCTCTGCCATCACAGCTGCTGCTGCAACAGCCCTAGCGCATGAAATCATGCCTTGAGGTCTAGTTCTGCTGAATAATACACTATGGCTTGCATATATTTCTGGGCCAACTGGCTATTCCTTGTTGCTCACGTAAATATAATCTAAAAGACTTCTTGTAGCCTGGTAGGGCTAACTAGGGAGCTTCCATGACTGCTTGTTTTAGATCTTTCAATGCTTCTTGGGTTTCTGGAGTCAGGAAACCCTTTTGATTTCAGCGCTATCCTCTACATCCAAGGGATTGTTGGTTTTGCTATTTCTGTCTGTTTTTCCTGTTAATAGTGATTTGGAAGACTAGGTTTTAACACGGTAGCCTTGCTTATAAGCTTGTGGTGGAATATGGATTATACATACTCATCCCACAATTCGACCATTGCTAGAGTTCAAAGTACAGCAGCAGAGGCAAACAAGCCCCACTGTTGGATCTGCACTAAAAGTCCATCCTCTACCAGAAATCAACTCTCCTGGGTATCTGTCGCATTGAATTCTCCCCCCATGAGGGATGGGCATCTACATTACAAATTGTCACTGAAGAAAGTAAGCATACCGCCCTTCCACCAAGAATGGCTTGTCACTGATCTGAAAGGAGATCCCTGGGGATGCTTGGAGAGCAAACCTATTGACAAGTTTACTCACACACTCAGGCCAGAGAGATGGAGAAATCAAGACAAATAGGTACGAGGGGCCCTGAAAAGATATAGAGGAAGAACAAGTAGGGTCAAGGAGAACAGAGGAACAGGGAGTGGGAGGAGAAGAAGAAGGAAGAGGGGACAGAGAAAGACAGGAGCAGGAAGCAGGATGTAGAGATGGAGAGCGAACAAGGAGGACGGGGAAGAGAACAAAGGGACTGAGAAATAGAGAGGGTAAGATCTGGATGAAGAGACTGAGAAGCTGAAAAACCAGCAATGAGCTTGAGGAAGAGGAAAAGAGGGCAGAGAAGCAGGAAAGAGGAAGAGGACAAATAGAAGGGAGAGCCAGCTGGACAGGAGTGTATTGCAAGAAACAATGGGACAGGTAGCAGGACAGAGAAATAAAGACAGAAAAGGTGGGGACACGAAGCAGGAGAAAGGGACAACACGAGGAACAAAGGGGCAGGGAGCAGGACAGAGGTGGAGAAAATAGAGGAATAGATCAAAGAGAAAGAAAGCTAGAAAGAAGGACATGAGATAGAGAGAAAAAGACAAGGAAATGTAGCGGGACATGGATTGTCAGAGAGACACACAGACAGGGAGAAGGACAGGGAGAGAGATAGAGAGAGAAAAGAGTCAGGGAGGCAGGACAAAGGGAAAGACAGGCAGAAGTCAGAGACAGGGAGCAGGACACACATGGAGGTAAATAAGTCTGGATTTGGGCAGCAGGACAGAGACATGACCCCAAGGGCCCAGGACTCACTGGAGTTCCTGCTCTCTGCACTGCCAGGCAACTTTTACAGTTGAGACACTTCTTCCTCTGTCTGTCTGGCCTTTC